>NT_039296.1:0-76099 GCF_000001635.26 Mus musculus
GAATTCCATAATAAATGATCCCCCAAAGGATTGAAACATTTGAGACACCCCCACCCCCTCACAAAGTAAGAACAGAACGGGGGAGGGGGCGGGAATGTGGCAAAGGGAAGCTGAGAAGAAAATAGAACAATTACAAGACCAGGATGGGTGTGGTGGTACCCAGTTTTGATTCAGACTCAGGGCCAAGTGGATCTCTGTGAGTTCAAGGCCAGCCTGCTTTATATCATGAGTTCTAGGACATCCAGGGCTATGTGGTGAGAATCTGCTTCAAGATAAAAAAATACTCAATTGTACAAAAAAAAAATCCATTCATTTCTTTCCTTTAATGGAATTACCTGTGAGAAGGCTCTATCGGACCAGGCAGATGGGAATCTCAGTCAGGAATAGTCTGTCTTTCCTGGGATCTCCACAAATTAGGGAGATTTACTCAGACCTTGCCAAACTAGACCTCTTGATGGATCGTGCACTGCCCTCTCAGAGTCCTCTGACCTCTTCACTGTGGTCCCCAACTCCAAGTTCCCCCTTTATGACAGCTCCCAGAGGGCTTTGGGGACACTGGTCAGTTCTTCAGCATCAGGGGTCATCTCTGCTGGGATGTCAGGCTTTCACCTGCCACTATGCTTTTTCCATATAAAGTTCTCTTGGTTGCCATGGCATCCAGTCTTGAATGATGTTGAGGCTGCTGCTGGCAGTGCAAGTGTCCGAACCTGCAGACCACGGCCTACCACCCCATGCTGCAGCCCTCGGAGGTGACTGATGGCCATAGACCCAAAGATTAGTATAGCCATTTGCTTTCTCCTACTTCATACCCATGTGCTATATATAACTATTATGTATATACACTTTTTAAAAAGCCTTATCATCAGGGATGACCTTGGGGATTGCTGGAGATGTTACAGCTGTGAGTGTTGTAGGTTATGTGGGAAGAAAGCAATAAGAGCTACTAGCCTGAGACATGCTAGCCCGTGCCACTGAGATGACGGGAGGTGGGATGGGGAGAGAGAAGGCACACAGTTCTCCATGTTCCCTCACAGACAAGTCCCACTATTGAGAGGAACAGCCTTTTTTTTTTTTTCCTGGGGCTAAGACTTAAGAAGCATTCCCAGAATGGAGGCATTGGCTACTGTGATGGAATGAGTAGTTTCCAAGCTTCTCTTTTACAAAATTATTTAACTCTGTGTGTGTGTGTGTGTGTGTGTGCATGTACACACAAGTCACAACATGCCCAAGGAGGTCAGAGGACAGCTCTTGGGAGTTGGTTTTCTGTTACCTTGTGAGGCCTAAGCTCACATTGTCCGGCGTGCGCCTTTACCCTTGCTGGTCCCTTTTGCATTGTTCTTGTCAAACACAAGCATTGGCTAATACTAGAGCACATGCTGCCATCAGCAGGTCCATGCAGGGCAAACGGTGAACAGCAAGAACCAGGCTTTGCATCTGTCTCCTAGTTATGCATGTCAGCATCTTTCCAGAGATCTGTGCCAGCCTCTGGTCATGAAAGAGTAGTTCTACGACGCCACTAAGGTTGAACACAAAGCTGACAACCAGCCATTCTCTCCAAAGGTGTAAAGGCTTGTCCTTCCAGCCTGTTAACTAGAAGCATTGGTGCTTAAGGAACGTTGATAGTTTGTTTATAGTCTTAGTTCTGAGTTCATTACTTGGACCTTGGGGAAGTGGCTCCTCTTCATTGCACCACTCTTCCCTCACAAACACAATGAAGAGGTTGGAAGTTCTGCACTGTGACAGTCACTCAGTTAGGTGTTTCTGGCCCACCAGGTTCCTCACAGCAGCCCTCACGTCCTTGTTTCTCAAGCTGTAGATGATGGGGTTTAGCATGGGGGTCACCACTCCATAGAAGAGGGAGATGAGCTTGTCTGCAAGGTCCTGCTTGTCTGCCCCCAGTGGGTCCTTGGACTTGGGCTTCCCGTACATGAAGAGGATGGTTCCATAGAAGACAAGTACCACGGTGAGGTGGGCAGAGCAGGTGGAGAAGGCCTTCTTCCTCCCCTCAGCAGAGGGGATCCTCAGGATTGTCACAAGGATGAAGACATAGGAGACAAAGATGAAGAGGACTGGGACTGCCAAGAAGATCATGTTGGCCACAACCATGCTGATGACATTGATGGAGATGTCAGCACAGGCCAGTTTCAGGACTGCCAGGATCTCACAGGTGAAGTGATTGATGACATTGTCCCCACAGAAGGGCAGCCGCATTGCCAAAGATGTCTGCACTACAGAATTAGTGATACCACCTGCCCAGGAACTGGCAGCCATGGGCACATAGGCAGCCTTGTTCATGACCACAGGATATCTAAGGGGGTTGCAGATGGCCACATAACGATCAAACGCCATCATACTCAGGAGCACACACTCCGTGGCTCCCATGGCGAAGGAGAGAAACATCTGCACGGCACAGCCCGAGAAGGAGATGGTCTTCCTGGGAGTCAGAAAGCTGTCCAGAATGAGGGGGACAGAGGAGGTAGTGTAGCAGATGTCCAGGAAGGAGAGGTTCCCCAGGAAGAAGTACATGGGCGTGTGCAGGTGGGAGTCGAGGATGCTCACCAGGATGAGGACGCCGTTGCCCAGCAGGATCACCAGGTACATCATCAGGATGAGCACGAAGAAGGTTTTCTCCAGCTTTGGGTGGGCAGAGAGGCCCAGGAGAATGAAGCCGGACAGGGGGGCGGTCTCATTGGATCTGTCCATGGTACATTCGGTTTGAAACCTGCAGGAACTCAGCAATCAGCATCAACATTGTCTTCCTCCCAAAGCTCCTGGGCAGCCAAGCCAAAGCCTTGTCCTGCCAAGCAGCCAGAGGCACCTTTGACAATCTTGGAGTCTCTATGGAATTGTTCACTTCTAGGAAATACACAGTAGGGGGATATTTAACTTTCTAATGTAGTAACAAGTTAAGCTGAACTATCCCTCCTGCAGAGGACAATTCAGAAAAAACGGCAAAGTGTATAAAACATCTCTATAAAGCACTGGAGAGAAAGAAGAAGTTATTTGGATAAGATTCTGGGAAAAACAAGGGTCCAAGAGACCTTGGTACTCCACTGGCAGCCTTGTGGAGAGAAAGAACAGGACTTGATGCACAAGGACCAGTGTGCAGGGCACCCATCCAAAGCAAACCCCTCCCCTTTGCAATGGAACCCCAGGCAGCACCACAGCACTGAGGTAACTCGGGAGGGTACAGGCATTAGTGAGTGCTTTCAGTCAGTGATCCTAGGACTTTAGTGCTTTCAAATCCACAGCAGAAGCAGATGCAGACCCCTCCGAAGGAAGGTAGCATCACGCCAGTCTGAAATTGTTCCTGTGAGTAGCTTTTCAAATGCTGCCACACATTTTAAAAGAACAAAGTGTGTGTGAGAGAGGGGGCGTTAGGGGGATAGCCCAGTGGATGGGGTTCTTGCTGTGCTACCATGAGAATCAAGTTCAGATACTCAGCACCTTGATAGAAAACCAGATGTTCATAATGGCCTGCACACCTTCCCAGGGCCTGAGAGGCAAAGACATGGGATCCCTGTGGCACACTGACCAGCAAGGCTAGTCAAATCATCATGTCCCAGGTTCCCTGGGAGAACCTGACTCAGTAAATAAATGAGTGATTGAGGAAGACACCCAGTGTTCACTGTTGTCCTACACACACACACACACACACACACACACACACACACGTACACACATACACACATACACACGTTCACATACACATTTGAACATACATGTATAACACAGATGCGCAGGAGAGAGAGAGACAGACAGACAGACAGAGACAGAGGGAGAAAAGAAAGAGAGGGAGAGAATAAATCTAAGGTAGCACTCAATGAAACCACAGAACACTCGGAAATCACAGTTGCTTCTGGAGACATGGCAGTCTGGGCACAGCTCTAGGACACTGGCATTGCTCTGGAGTCAGCGCGATCGGTACTTGATGCCACAGTGACCAGCTCGTTGACACGTCTCTCCACTGGGAGCCCAGGCCTGCCCTGGTCACTCTGGGGAAGCTTGATGAACACCTCAGAATTTTAAGTTCCTCTCAACCCTAGGTTTTGTTCTGGGCCAGGATAAAACAAAACCAAACAATACCACCAGAGCCCTCAAAGCAATAATGAACATTTGTTTGCAACCTCGAGCATAGGGACTCATGGCCACAGTCACTGAAATGACAGGAACTTCCCAGATGCTCATCCAGGGTCTCCTCAGTGCTTATGCCAGGCTGGCACACTGTTCTGTTGTGTGTAGACTCAGTAACTGTCACCAAGTTAGGGCCATAGTAACTCAATCTGAGTTAACAGACTCTTACAGGACATCGCCTATGAGCTGGACATAATTCTAGGTTTAGGGGACATTGCAATGAAAAAGGCACAGTACTTGACCCTAGAGGGCTGAAGTTTTCAGTAAGGAACTAGTTGTGAAAATGAACAATTACCTGAACAATGTCAGTACTATCAATGTAAAATATTGTGTTACCACAGTGATCACAATAGGCCTTAGATACACTTAACAACCTGTCTCCTTGCTGACAGTGGTTTCTCCTTCCTACATTCCTGAGAAGCCTGGAGCCCAGGCTTGCCTGTCAGAGTCCTAGTGAACTGAACTGTGCTTCTTGTAGCCTCTAGCTGGCCCTGTCATCTGAAACCCCACCCCCAGGACAACCAGTCTCTCTTCCATACAGCACCCCTTCCAACATCCACGAAGGGTTGGGTGTCAACATGAAGATAAGCAAGAATCTATCTGTTTCCTCTGAGGTTTTAAAGATAGAAAGTATCCCTTAGAGGTAAAACACCATTCAGGAGTCAAATACAAGGCTGATAGTGAGAATAGTCCCAAAGACAGCCCGGGACACAGAACACACTGCCTGTGTGATATATGGACTGGGCAGGGCAGGGCAGTAGCCAGCTGGGTTTTCCATTCTCCTTTGTCCAGCCCTCATGCCCCCCCCCCAGAAATCTGTGTTTTGTAAAGGAGACATTTCCTTTGATGTCACCAGCACCAAGTTCAGAAATCCAGCTCATGGGTATCTTCAGAATGTGGGCTCTACCACTGAGAAAATGCACATGGTTTCAGGAACTGCTTGCTGCGATTCTGGCCAACTCTTTCCTCGGATCTGAGCCTAAGGACTACTGCAGCTCCATGGGTCTGTGTGATTCTAGAATACCGCCACCCTGCCGCAGGCCCCTCTGTTGTAGACAGGCTGATCTGAAGTGTTGACTCTGCTTGTACAAGTCTGCCATTGCTTTGATCAAAGTTGCACTTACCTTGCTTGGGAACATGTTTACCAAAAATAGCTGATTTCTCAAAGAGTGGAGAGTGCTTGTATCAGAAACAGAGGCAGTGGGCCTGCAGAACTGGAGTGAGAGCTCAGAACGTGTGACTCCCAAAGGGTCAGGCTGGACCTCTCCCCAGCACCTGCCCCCCGTACTCAGGGTGCAACCTGCAAAGGCTGGGACATTGCCCTTAGAAGTCAATTTAAATTCCACTTAGTTCTTTGGGACCTATGTAGTCCCCGAAGTCATTTAAAGCTCAGAAAGTATGTTGTCCTCAGCTTAGAAACTTTGCGTCCTTCTGGGATAGCGTCCCTAAGATCCAATTATATGGAAGTTTACTGACTGAGATTTTTCATCCTTTCCTTTCTTCTCTCTTTCTTTCTCTCTTTCTCTGAACAACATAATTGGATCAGCGGTGTTCACAACTGTTTAATGATTACATGACTCTTCAGGCCCCCTCCCCAGCTACTTTTCTTCAGTGCTGTGGCCAACAAGCCCCACCACTGCTACCTAGTCTGTGCTTCAGTGGTTTGGAGGGGAGATCTTAGTGAAAAATGTATAGTCTTTACATTTTATCTTGTTGAGCACCGTGAAGCAACTGGCTGTGATCTCCCTCAGTCCTCACTGGGCATCCAATAAAAATGACCGCCTCTGGCTTCCTCTCATCTGTGCATGTCTCCCTTGACCTCTTGGGACTCACTCACAGTGTGTGACCCAGGACAGGGTCTAGAGAATGGGCTTGTTCTTTTCTTTTACTTTTTATCCATCAATTAATTAAAATTTGAGACACAGTCTCATGTTAGCTCAGGCTCCTGGCTGGCCTTAAACTCCAGATCCTCCTGCCTCCACCTCACAAGGGTTGGAATTCCAGGCCTGGCTCACTGAGGCAGGGCTTGGCCTTCAGGAGTGCACCCTCTAGTGTCATGGAAACAGGCACACACAGGATGGCTCAGGGGTAGGGCACCTGCCTCACTGGGAATCCATTCTCAGCACTGGAAAATGGGCAGGAGAGAGGAGGAGTGGAAGGAGGAAGAGGAGAGAAGGGAGAAGAAAGGAAAGACTGAGCTGGGTGGCTGTGGTGGTTTGAATAGGTTTGGCCCCGTATACTCTTGTGTTTGAATGCTTGGCCCACAGAAAGTAGCACTATTAGGAGGTGTGGCCTTGTTGGAGGAGGTGTGTCACTATGGAGGCTGGCTCTGAGGTCTTCTATGATGAAGCTAAGCCTTGTGTGGCACACAGTCTCCTCTCGATGCCTGTCTATCAGATGTAGAACACTCCAGCCCCATGTGTTTCTGCAGCCAGCCATGTTTCCTGCCATGAGGATAATGAACGGAACCTCTGAAGCTATAAGGCAGCCCCAATTAAATGTTGTCTTAGTTAGGGTTTTATTGCTGTGAACAAACACTACAGCCAAGAAACTCATAAAAGACAGCATTTAATTGGGGCTGGCTTATAGTTTCAGAGGCTCAGTCCAGGGTCATCATGGTGAGAAACATGGCAGCATCCATCCAGTGGTGGAGAAGGAGCTAAAAGGTCTCTCTTGATCCAAAGGCAGGCAGGCAGGAGAAGGCTATCATGTCTTACACTGGGCAGAGCTTAAGCATATATATTACCTCAAAGTCCTGCCTCCGCAGTGACATTCTCCCCCAACAAGGCCACACCTTCTCCAACAAGGCCACACCTCCCAATAGTTGCTACTCCCTGAGCCAAGCATGTTCAAACCACCACAAATGTTTTTCTTTATAAGAATTGTGGTTATGGTGTCTTTTCATAGCAATACAAACCCTAAGACAATGGCACATGCCTTTAATCCTGGGACTCTGGAGGCAGAAGCAGGTGGATCTCTGAGTTCAAGGCCAGCCAGGTCTAGCTGCCTACCTACTATGCAATTTGGGAGGAGGCAGAGCCACCCCTCCTAGTCTAGAGCCTGCAGCACTAATCTACTCTGCAGAGATGCACATCTTCTGCCTTCACTCCACGCTGGAGGGAAGCCCTGTAGCCAGAGCAGCCAGGAGATACTTGGGTTTTGATTTATCAAGACAAATTTTAACGTGTTGGGCATCTCTCATTCCACATGTGTGCTTGAGTGTATGTAAATTTGATTTGCCAAGGATAAGTGATGTGAGCCCCAGACCCTTAGTGTTTCCCAGAGAGATAGTCGCATTTGTTGCGTTTTCCTGACCACAAATGTGGACACGATACCCCTTGGAGTCACATGCCTTCCCAAGGCTCCTGGAAAGGTTTCGATGCAGTTCAAAGGATTTAGAGATTCTGCCTGCAATCAGGAGAAGCAGTACAAGCTCTCACATAATGGAAAGACCAAACAACGGCTTGGAGCAAGATGTTGTAAGGTCAGGAAACCAGCGCTCCGAGGAGGGAGAAGGAGGCTGCCTCCAGATGAGGTGAGGAGAAAAAGCCCCCTCAGCAGAGAGACCACACATGTAGACACATGCTTGCGTACAGGAGTGAGGACCCCACGTGGGTCTGGATGTCTGAATGCTGGGCTCTCAAACCATCCTGGCTTGACCTGCTCTTTCATCCTAGGTAGCCTAGCTTACCTGGTCTTCCACATCTGCTACTGAGAGGCTCCTCGTGTAGTTTCCATGCCCTGTGCCAGAAAGAGCTTCAGCCACAGGGACCCACCTGGCCCAGGGGCAGGGAGCAAACAGGCTGTCCAGTGGCAAAAACCCCCTAAACCTGTCTCTTAGGGTGTGACTTGAACCAGATCAAACACAAGGCATAGCCATTGAGCTAAGGAAGAGAGGGAGAAAGACGGAAGCATGGTAATGCAGGAGGCAGAGACTGGAAGCTGGGATTATGATAGCTGAGACTTGGGTACAAGGAGGAGAGCAGAGGCTATCAGTCCAAGTGAGAAGCTGAGAATCAAGACTGGGAGGTGAGAGTGAGTGTAAAGAGCTCCTGGCACCATCAGTCAGAATGCTCTGCTACAGAAGGGCTGACGGCAACTCCTCAGGCTCTGACTGACACAGTGAGGGGAACCCCAGAATTGTCCTACAGCCTTTCATGAAAGCAAGTGTGATAAAATGGAGGCTACAGGAATCCAGAGGGCAAAAGACAAAGATACTAGATCTCACAAATGCTCATGTAGGAGGGTCCCTCCCTGCTCACAATCCAAGTTCCTATCCACTACTATTCTAGTTGTTTCCAGAACTCTTTTTTTTCATTTTTTATTAGGTATTTAGCTCATTTACATTTCCAATGCTATACCAAAAGTCCCCATACCCACCCACCCCCACTCCCCTACCCACCCACTCCCCCTTTTTGGCCCTGGCATTCCCCTGATATCTCCAGAACTCTTTTCTCTCCCTCTCCCTCTCCCCCCTCTCTGTCTCTTTCTCTGTCTGTCTCTGTCTGTCTGTCTGTCTGTCTGTCTGTCTGTCTCTCTCTCTCTCTCTCTCTCTCTCTCTCTCTCACACACACACACACACACACACACACACACACACACACACACGCTCTGTGCTTGCTTGTGTCCTCAACAAGTAACTCTCCAGCCTTCCAAACATCAAATGGGGATGCTACAATTTAAGTGAGCTGTGTCTCCCCACTTCAGATGCTAGTCAGAAGTCTGGTCCCCCATGCTTTTTCTTAGCCAGATGTAATTGTAGTGGTGTTCCCACAACCTCCATCTTGGGCTCAGTGGTATACATGAGTGGCTTGCGAAATTCAAGAAATATTTTCATTTACTAGTTTAAATATCATTTATTTGTGTCTGTGTGTTTACCACATTGCCACAACCCTCACGCTCACTTTGGAGATTTGTTTGGAGCAATAGACAGCACAAAACGTGAAAAGCCATCTTAACGGTCCTCTTACTGGCACGAATGACTCACTGATATCAAAGCATAACAAATCCAATCTACCGAAAACTCCCCAAACACAGACATTGTCACCAGTGATTTATTCATTTGCAGACACCAGTGCAAGCTGGGTACAACAGAAGTACAGAAATTATGCACTGAAGTATCAGTGTCAACCACGCGGCTGCTGCACCCTGCCATCCAGACAGGCACCCCTCCTCCTCACCCGCGCTGAGGAGAGCCTTTAAGACTCAGAGTCTGGCTTGTGGGGGAGAGAAAGCAGCCCCTTCTATTCATTGGCTAGAGCTCTAATGGAAAGACAGATTGATGAAAGAAAAGCACACCACTTTATTCAACTCTTCATGGTGTAGAAGTTTTTTGTTTTGTTTTGTTTTGTTGTTGTTTTGGTTTTTTTTTTTTAAGCCTTTATGTGCTGGAGGAATGGCTCAGTGGTTTAAAATCACTTGGAAGCCCCTTCTGGCCACCGGTGGGCACCAGGATTGCATGTGACATGGACAAATACGTACACAAAATACCCATACACATGAAATAAGTAAACAAACCATAAACAGCTTTTATTTTTTATTAATAAGTGTCCATGTATACTCTCATGCCCATGGGAGCAGGTGCCAGGCAGAAAAGGAAGTATTCAAGTCCCCTGGAGCTGGAGTTAGAGGTGGCTGTGAACCATCCTATGTAGGTGATAGGAACTGAACTCGAGTCCTCTGGAAGAGCAGCACATGTTACTAACCACTGAGCCATCTCACCTCGCCAGCCCCTCAGGAGCTTATCGTAAGAGAAAGAAAAGCTAAATCTGAATGTTCATTTCAGTAAGTTTGATAGAAAATGGAAAGTCACTGAGAATTATATCCTGGGATAGAAAGAATGAACTAGTATAGTAATTAGGAAAACAGTCAGGCTTATTTATTTAGATTTCTCCTGGCACTCTGTGCTGTCTGGTCTTATGTCAACTTGACACACAAGCTAGAGTCATATGAGAGGAGGAAACCTCACCTGAGAAAATTATCTCCATAAGATCCAGCATATAGGGCATTTTTATTTTTATTTTTTCCTTTGATTTAAGTTTTATTGCATTATGATGAGAAGAGATACATAATTTCAATTTATCTGAATTTGTTAACATTTAAAAACATATTTTGAGGGAATAGACTTACATCACATTCTTCTTTCCCTTTTGTACCCCAACTCCTCCCAGAGACCCCCCCCCCCAAACCTGCAATACCTTTCGGTTTTTATCATATTCTTTAATATTTATAAAATATTGTAACAATAAAATAGAACATTATAAAAGTTTTTTGATATAAAACATCAATCAATTGAACAGTCTTATGTAGATATTTGTCTACAGCAATACTGAAAATACGTACATTTTTCTCAATAAAAATTTTAAATAACTCCAAATATATTAACTGTGTGATATTTTAAAACAATATATCACTATTAGTTTTTTAATGAACATAAATAAAGTATTTTTGTTTGTTTGTTTTGTTTTTAGTAGAGCTTAAAATCTTGGCTCTTACTGTGGTACAACACAAATAGGACCAGGTTTTGGAATGGATCATGGTAATAAGGCTGACTGAATGTCCCTCACATCACCAAGGATTTAACCTCCATAGTAGATAAGCTAAGAGTTGACAGTCTGTGTGCCAAGGAATGAATGGTAGGCATGATTTTTGGATATAGAATTCCTGCTACGGTCAAAGCTACTTGACTTGAGTGATTGTCATCATTCTCAGACCACAGGGAACAGGTTACATTCATTTAAGAAATGGTGTGTGTATTAAGATGGTCTATCCATGAAGTCATTCATTAACTGTTTCAGTGAACAATGGATCTGCTTGGAGGGTGGCACAGACGTTAGGTGAGAGTAAGGTTCTGGTTCATTGGCTGTGATGATTTTGAAAAGCATTCATCTCAGAATAAGAGTAACTTATAAAGTTCTCTTCTTCAAAATTGATACAATAATTATAAATATCAAGCAAAGCCTTCAGTCTCACTCTTGCTGTTCTCTTACAAGCCACCTCCCAAATTAATTGTCTACATTTCTTTTGGCTGTATAAATAATTTTGAAATATGTAAGCTATTCTGAAAACCATAGTATAGTGTAAAAACATCAAATAAACAATCCTATGAATAAAGAGGCTGAGATAGAAGCATGATTTCAAGACCATTATGTGGCACACAACAAGACACTGTCATGTACAAACAAGCAGAAAGTGTATATGGATTGTACAATATTGGACCCATTTCTCCCATTACCAAATTAGAGAGACCACAGGATGGCAGCCGACAAATTTCTAATTCCTCATATTTTTGAATTTCAATTGATTAGGATGTATTGGTATTAATTTTCAAATTAAGAGATACTAAGGAAAAGTGATTGTTACTTCCTGTTAATTTTCTTGTTAAGAGGTGGAATTATGTTTGTGTGGGGTTTGTTGAAAGATTACTTTCTTGCTTCTTCTAGGGTGTAGTTTCACTCCTTCTGTAGGTGTTTTCCATCTATTATCCTTTGTAGGGCTGGATTTGTGGGAAGATATTGTGTAAATTTGGTTTTGTCATGGAATATCTTGGTTTCTCTGTCTATGGTGACTGACAGTTTTGCTGGGTATAGTAGCCTTGGCTGGCATTTGTGTTCTCTTAGGGTCTATATGACATCTGCCCAGGATCTTCTGTCTTTCATAGTCTCTAGTGAGAAGTCTGGTGTAATTCTGATAGGTCTGCCTTTATATGTTACTTGACCTTTTTCCCTTATTGCTTTTAAAATTCTTTCTTTGTTTAGTGCTTTTTGTGTTTTGATTATTATGTGACAGGAGGAATTTCTTTTCTGGTCCAGTCTATTTGGAGTTCTGTAGGCTTCTTGTATGTTCATGGGCATCTCTTTCTTTAGGTTAGGGAAGTTTTCTTCTATAATTTTGTGAAGAAATTGGCCCTTTGAGTTGGGAATCTTCGCTCTCTTCTATACCTGTTATCCTTAGGTTTGGTCTTCTCATTGTGTCCTGGATTTCCTGGATATTTGGGGTTAAGAGCTTTTTGCTTTTTGCATTTCCTTTTTTTTCACCTAAAAAATGACTTTAATTGAGCATTGTCATTTTTATCATACTTTAGTTTTTGCTAACCTTAGTACTCCTAGCTTCCTTCTCTTTTAACTAGGGTGATGCCGGAGTCATAGGACCAGGCAGTCTTTGCCAACTAAGCAGGCCAGTGTTTTCTGAGTGGTTTCAGAAACACTATTGCAGCCCAGGCCAGCAAAGGAGAGCAGCTGAGATAAGCACCTTGCTGGACCAGAGGGAGCTGGAGCGCTTCCTGCTAATCCTGGAAAGGGCAGAGTCACCTGATTTTTGCATTTTCTTTGACTGTTGTGTCAATGTTTTCTATGGTATCTTCTGCCCCTGAGATTCTCTCTTCTATCTCTTGTATTCTGATGGTGATGCTTGCATCTACGACTCCTGATCTCTTTCCTAGGTTTTCTAACTCCAGGGTTGTCTCCTTTTATGATTTCTTTATTGTTTCTAGTTCCATTTTTAGATCCTGGGTGGTTTTGTTCCTTCCCTTTGCCTGTTTGATTGTGTTTTCCTATAACTCTTTAAGGGATTTTTGTGTTTCCTCTTTAAGGGATACTAGCTATTTACCTGTGTTCTCCTGTATTTCTTTAAGGGAGTTATTTATGTCCTTCTTAACGTCCTCTATCATAGTCATGAGAAGTGATTTTAGATCTGAATCTTGCTTGCCCGTGTGTTGGGGTATCCAGGACTTGCTATGGTGGGAGAACTGGGTTCTGATGATGCCAAGTAACCTTGATTCTGTTGCTTATGTTCTTACACTTGCCTCCTGCCATTTGGTATCTCTAGTGCTACTTGCCTGGCTATGTCTGATTGGAGCCTGTCCTTCCTGTGATCCTGGTGGTGTCAGACTCCTCAGAAGTCAGATATCTCTGTGATCCTGTGATTCTGTGATTCTGTGATCCTGTGATCCTGAAGATCCTGGGTGTGTCTAGCTTCTGGAGTCAAGCTGCCTTTGAGACCTTGAGATCCTGGCATGACCAAGCTCCTGGGATCCTGGGATCCTCTGATCCTGGACATGTTGAAGCTCCTGGGAGTGGAGATACCTTTGGGTGTTGTGGGGCTGGCTGTGGAGTTTGCACACAGGGTCTGCTCAGGGCCCATATAGGGCATTTTTAAAATTAGTTATTGATGGAGGAGGGACCAGCCTGTTGTGGGTGGTACCCATTCCTGGGCGGATGGTCCTGGGTTCTATAAGAAAGCAGGCTGAGCAAGAAATGGGGAGCAAGCAAGCAAGCAAGCAAGCAGCACCCCTCCATGGCCTCTGCATCATCAGCTCCTGCTTCCAGGTTCCTGTGTTGAGTTCCTGTCATGACTTCCTCCCCAACTTGCTTTTTAGTCATGGTACTTCATTGAAGCAACTAGCAGGATTTTATTGAAAGGACCCAGATGTAGCTGTCTCTTGTGAGACTATGCCGGGGCCTAGCAAACACAGAAGTGGATGCTCACAGTCAGCTAATGGATGGATCACAGGGCTCCCAATGGAGGAGCTAGAGAAAGTACCCAAGGAGCTAAAGGGATCTGCAACCCTATAGGTGGAACAACATTATGAACTAACCAGTACCCCGGAGCTCTTGACTCTAGCTGCATATGTATCAAAAGATGGCCTAGTCGGCCATCATTGGAAAGAGAGGCCCATTGGACACGCAAACTTTATATGCCCCAGTACAGGGGAACGCCAGGGCCAAAAAGGGGGAGTGGGTGGGTAGGGGAGTGGGGGTGGGTGGGTATGGGGGACTTTTGCTTATAGCATTGGAATGTAAATGAGCTAAATACCTAATAAAAATGGGGGGGAAAATCCTAAATTAAGACACATACCTATGGCTTTAAAAGCATTTTACTAAGATTTATGTATTTGTTTGTTTTTTTGTTTATGTGTCTGTGTGTATGCACACATGGCTCACAGAAAAGTTATTCCCTTAGGAATAACTTGCAGAAGCAGGTTCTCTCCTTCTACCATGTAGGTCTCTGGAACTGAACTTGTCACCTTTTCGCACACTGCCATCTTTTTGGTCCTCACCCCTGTCTCTAATTCTTTCTCTCAGACAATGTCTCATTATGTAGCCCATGCTAGCTTTGAAGTGTGATCCTCCTGCCTCATCCCCTTGTGTTGAAGGATGGTAGGCATGCGCCATAGCAGGAAGAGTAAGAGAAGGTCAGAGATGCCTTTCTGCACATTCTTCTGTTTTAATCAACTTTTATTAACCAAATGATGTAAAATATATTTGTATTTGCCTGATATAATTGTTATCTTGGAGACTCACTGCTGTAAACTCACCCTTTCTAGTTCTTTCTGAACTCCGGCTGGTTGGTTCAAGTCAGTTGTTCTGGCTCAAACTCCTCTCCAAGCTGACCGATTCAATTTGGTTTCTCTCAGCTTCTCACTGAATTGTTCTGTTTGGAATCACACTAACTCTGACAATTTGTTCTAATCTTCTGGCTCCTTATTCTCTAGCTCCAACGGTCTCTGCTGCCCTGCACGGAACTGCATGAACTCACAAATGAACTCAACTCCACTTGCACTTGCACTTCACTTGCAATGCCCCCCTTCCTCCCTCCCTCCCTCCCTCCCTCCCTCCCTCCCTCTGCAGCTTTTGAATAGTTTCCCTTTCCTGTGCTGTTCTCATGGGTGTTGGGCATATCCTATCTCTGACTCATTTTGTCAAATCTTCCTCTGATTCATCACTTTGTCTGACCCTCAATTAGAGCCATGTTGCTGTATTAAAATTCCTCTACAGAACAATATGCCCGAGAAGATTAATCTATAAAGAGAACGCTGTTTTGAGATGGGGGTCTCGTGAAGCCAAGTCCAATCTTGAACTTGCTTCGTGACCAAGCATGACTTTGAGCTTCTAATCCTCCTGTCTCCGTTCTGAGTGCTGACACTGCAGACATGAACCATCATACACAGTGTGTGATGCTGGAGCATGAAGTGGGGGCCTCTGGCACGTTAGGCTCTTTGTCAGCTGAGCTAGATCCCTGGATCCTGATAAAACATTATTTCAGCTCATAGATGTCAGTCCATGGTTATTTGGTTTCTGGGCCTGTGGTGAGCCAGCATGCCATGGTGGGGAAGATGTGGGGGAGGACAGACATCCACCCTATGGTGGATGAGGAGGAAGGAGAAAGGACTCTGCTGTCTCCTGCAAGTACATTCCTGTGAGCAGCACACCTCACAGTATGACTCTGCCTCTTCAGGGTTTCTTCCCATCTGTCAATAGCACCAAACTGGGTCCAAACTAGCAGCAATGGTTTCTGGGAGACTTCAAGAACCAAACTGTAAGTGCCACCCTCAGTTTAAAATACTCAGTAGGCCAAGATGGGAAACATGTCCTGAACCTAGTAGGGGTATTTCAGCCTTCTCTGACTCATTTCTCCCCTGTTCCTGCTACCCAGACAGCTCTCTAAATCGTTGCCTTTTCGTCATATCTAAGTGTTACCCAAGGCTACTCTAGCTTCTATTTCTATTAGCCTTCATCCCGGACTAAGTCCACACAGTCCAGTGTCTAGCCTCCTGGGCAGATTTCTGGCCTGCTCAGTCATATTTCAGTCTACTGATAGTTCCACTGTTGGTCCTTCCCTGAAGACAGTAACCTGTTTCTGTGTCTCCCATCCTCCCAAATGTGCTTATTGTTGCTGTGAAATCTATTAATTAACTCTATTGGCTCTTAATATAACCCAGCCAGCCTCTTAATAATCAAGACTGAATTTGTTCGATTCTGGTCAGTTTAGCACAATTACTGGGTGATTATCCCTAATCTATTTTTCTGCAATAGATTGGCAGTTTCCCAGCTGTGCTCTCCAATCACTTGGTGCTTGAGTCTCGCTTGGCTGGTTTTGCTCTATCAATTTCTCCTCAATACACATTTCTCTTAGCCATGTGCTCCTGGTCCATCCCATCTAATGGAGACCTCTTGTCCTGTCTTCTTTCTCCTACCGTTCTCTTTATCTCCCGGCCCTTATCTTCTACCCACAACTGACCCCCAGCGTGAAAACTGAAACCCTGCCTACCTCTATCCTCCCCAGTAATTAGCTGTAGCCACTTTAGTTTACCCAGTCAGAGAAGATTGTCCAACCAAGTTTATACAACATTATTTGGTGTACATGAGAATGTGCTCAAGGGACTGCAACCAGATTTTGGGGGACCAGTATTTAGCATTTGAATACATAGCAGCACCAGATCAGCCCTCAACAGTTTATCTGTGAGATTATCTGTGGTGATGGGAAGGCTGGTGGGGATCCTGGAGGTTGTTGATGGTGGGTAAAGTCAGTGGGTCAGTAGATGAAGTGAAGAGATGTCTGGGTACCTGGGGAATCTGGATCAAGATGCCTGAGGCTTAGTTTTTCTTACCTGTAGATTCTCTGAGGTAGCAGCCACCTTGACTCAATCCTTGTGATCAAATCCCAGGAGAATTCTGAGAACCCAGCACCAGAGAACTTTTGAGCTGAACTTTGTATGGCAAGAGGAAGCTCTGGGTGGATTTCCACATGGTGTTTAATTGGGCCTATAGGGTAGAGTCGAATCTGTAAGCCTCTCACCAAACTTTAAATTGCTTGTGGGATAGAACCTAGCCCCACAGCAACCTTGTCCTAAGCTCTGGAGAGTGTGGAGCCCTGGAGAGCAGTGTGAAACAGAGGAGAGCTGCGTCTAGTGGCTGGGTGTGGCTCCTGGGCTGGCCCAGGCTCAGTTCCTCTGGGCTGGGGATCCCAGAGATCCTCAGTCCCCCTTTTCAGGTCTCTGAGCCCTAAGCTCAGGCATGAGCGTGTAAAGCTAAGATGTATCTTGGAGTTCTTTACCTTCAGAGTCATTTAGAGATCCAGGAAGGAAGACAGGTTTCTGCCATGGCGAGACTGCACATCCCGCTGGCGTTGGGACCCCACTGAGAGGTGAGCCTTGCCTGGCCCACTTGGTTATGGCTAGGCAGCACCCAGATGAGCAGTGACCCAGAGCCAGTCACATGTCCTGACCTTGGTAAACTGGCCACCTTGCCATTCCACTAGTCTGCTCCTGGGAGCAATGGGCAGGTCTTGGATTAGACTCCACACTGGGTAAGTGCTGGGTTACCTCTGGGTCAGCTTGCCTCTGGCTAAAGGGAGATCATGAGCAAAGGTTCACAGAGTGGGTTGAGATAGAACTCGGTGGACAAGAAAGCAGTTTTCTCAACTCTGAGGGCTGCAGCTTGCACAGGAACAGCTAGGTATGCTTGTATGAGCCCAGGAGACTGACTGAGCACCAGTAGAGAAAAGAAAGAAGTTAGAACAGGTCAGATCTCATGTCCTAGAAGAAATTCACCATTCTAGACTTCCTGGACACCTTACCCACCCACTATTCTAAACATTTGAGCAAAGTGGCAAATCTACTCAGTGGGGAGAAGACCCCCATGTCCTTATGAAGGAGGCTTCAGTGCCTAGACAGAGACCAACTAGAAAAACAAACAAACAAACAAACAAACAAACAAACCCCCCACAAAATCTTCAGGGCCTCGAACCTCTCCTGATCTCTGAACTGTTTTGAGAGGGGCTGAATCAGGTTGGTGACATTCCTAAGATGAATGTCTATCAGTGTCTTTTTTTGTTTGTTTGCTTTCTGTTTTGTTTGTTTGTTGTTGCTGCTGTGTTTTATTTTGTTTTGTTTTCAAGACAGGGTTTATCTGTGTAGCCCTGGATGTCCTGTAGACCTGGTTGGGACTCTGTAGACCAGGCTAGCCTCAAACTCAGAGATCTACTTGCTTCTGTCTCTAGAGTGCTGGGACTAAAGGCATGCACATCAACATCTGGATGTGTGTGTGCTCTTTAAAGGCACACTCACTATGTACGTACAGTCAGTCTGTCTTAAAATTCACGATCTGCTCTCAGCCTCCTGAGTGGTGAGGTTACAGGTGTGCACACCATACTTGGCTCAGAACTTCTATTTTTAAGGCTGAAACAAGCCAACACAATAGAAACAAATTACCAAAGGCGACCTGTAAAGGAAGAAGGAGACAAACACAGGAAGCCAGGGGTTTCCTGCTTGTTTGATCTGGATGGGCTTTGCTTGTTTGCTTGTTTGCTTTTCCCCCCTGTGATTTTGTTTGTTTGGTTTTGGTGGTGTTTTTTTGGTGTTGTTTTTTGTTTGTTTTGGGTTTTGGGTTTGTTTTTGTTTTTTTGTTTGTTTGTTTTTTGAGACTGGGTCTCTGCATAGCCCTGGCTGTCCTGGAACCCACTACATAGACCAGGCTGGCCTCAGACTAACAGAAATCCACCTGTCTCTGCTTCCCAAGTGCTGGGATTACAGGCCTGCATCACCACTGCTTGGCTAGTTTTAGTTTGTCGAGGCCAGGCTTCATTCTGTAGCCATTGGCCTGGCCTTGAACTCATGACCTGCTGCCCTCTCCATCCCCTGAGTACTAGGATTACAGGTCTGGGCCACCACGCCTCCTGCAATCGGGTGGGTTTTCTTTACTTTTCTTTTTTAAGCTTTTCAGTTTTATTCTAATTTCTTATTTGGCTTTAAAATTAGCTGATGAAGTAATAGATTTCCATTTGGGTTGTTGAGTTCATGTTTCCTTTTGGTTGTTTGCTCTGTCTTCCACCCATCCCCTGCCCTCCCCTTCCATGCTGTGCCTTACACTGCCCTCCCCACTGCGTTCTATCATCTCCAGGCCTCTTTCCTTACTGCATGCCCCACCCCCCAGTCGCATGAGCCCCTTTCTGGTTTCCTGGCTTTCCCCCAGGTTTCCAGCTCAGCTGGACATGGGTATGTCACCGTCAAAGGCTGGTGTTCAAACAGGAGAAAGTACAGAATAGCATTCGTCTTTCTAAACCCAGGCTACCAAGCTTAAAATAATGTTTCCCACTCGTCTATTTTCCTGAGATTTCATATTTCTTTATGGCTGAATAAAATTCTACTGTATGTATGTACCGCATTGAAATCAGTTTTTTAGAAATTTAGTTAGTTAGTTTTTCGGTAAGCTTTTATGAGATAGGGTCTTACCAGCCTTGCCTGGCCTGGAACCCTCTATGCAGACCAAGCTGCCTTTGAACTTGTAGTCTTTCTGCTCCTGAGACATGCTGTTTGTAGGCATGTGCCGTGCTTGAAATGAGTGTGTATAAGCAGTGCCAGGCGGCCCCAGCAGCCAGCTCACAGGGCACTTTCGCTCTCCTGCGCAGAAGCTCCTTGGAAGCAGAGTTGTGACCGTCTGGGGTGCAGCTGCTGGCTCTGGGAAGCAGAATGGATTCGCCTGTGCACGTGTCTGAAACGCTCTGAACAGTGTCAAAGGCCTCGCTTCCTACATTTTCTCTTCCCGGTTCTGACGCAGTGTGTGACCCAAGGCCCCACCCTTCTGAAGCTGGAAAGGTGAATTTCGAGAAAGCTCCAGCAATCAGGTAAGCTTCTCTATCTCCAGCCACGTCTCAGATCAACCAACATGCAGTTAGGCATGGCCACGGGGAAACACGGGGGTCCTCTCCAGGCTACAGCTCTGGAGATGAGGGTGGGGACTCCGTGTTGGGGATTCCAGAAACTCACAAATGCAGAAAAGATAGTCAAGGTCAGATAAACCAAACTAACAAGACTCTGATAGAAGCCAGACGCCAACTAAGAGATAAAAACAGGAGCTGGAGAGAAGGCTCCATGGTGTAGAGTGTCAATTGCTTTCCCAGAGCACCTGCGTTTGGTTCTCAGCAACCACATCAGGCAGCTCACAACTGCCTGCAACTCCAACTCCCAGAGGATCCAATGTGCCCCAGTCTTCTGGCCACTGTGGCACATGATATATATATACAAACATATATACAAACATATAGTAGGAAAATATAATTAAAGATGTAGGAAAAATATAATTAAAGATGGTGGGTGAGAAAGAATCAGAATCAGAACAGCCAGGATTGCTGAGATGTAATGGTAATAGCTTGGAGACTTCTCCAAGCACAGGAGACATAGCATTACTCGCAGGGCTCTGCCTTCTTATAAAGCTCAGGAGACAACACGTGTCAACACATGACATTACTTTAGTTGTAGTAATGTTATTGACTGGATAGATGTCCTTTACATCATCAAACTTAATTCTAGTCTTTCCAGGTCCGCCACACAGATTGGCTTTTAGATAATTTGGTTTTACAGTTGAACCTCAGAGGCTAAGTTTCTGTTTTGCTTTGGGACCAAGCTTGACGATGTAGCCTATGCTGGCTTCAAACTCACAGTCCGGTCTCAGCCTCCTGAGTGCTGGGGTTAAAGGTCTACGCCCTCATTACCTGCCTCAGAAGCTAGTCTTAAAGGCATTATGTGTTGATTCCAACAAGGCAGATCATGAGTATGTATTTTTCTGCTTTCAGTGATTCCTAGGAATGGAAGACAGAGCTTGAAATGGATGTATCCAACCAGACGACTGTAACAGAATTTGTCCTGTTGGGCCTCTCCGCCCACCCCAAACTGGAGAAAACCTTCTTCGTGCTCATCTTGTCAATGTACCTGGTGATCCTGCTGGGCAACGGGGTCCTCATCCTGGTGAGCATCCTCGACTCCCACCTGCACACGCCCATGTACTTCTTCCTGGGGAACCTCTCCTTCCTGGACATCTGCTACACCACCTCCTCCGTTCCCTTAGTCCTTGATGGTTTTCTGACCCCCAGGAAGACCATCTCCTTCTCGGGCTGTGCCGTGCAGATGTTTCTCTCCTTCGCCATGGGAGCCACAGAGTGTGTGCTCCTGGGCATGATGGCGTTTGATCGTTATGTGGCCATCTGCAACCCCCTTAGATACCCTGTGGTCATGAACAAGGCTGCCTATGTGCCCATGGCCGTCAGCTCCTGGGTGGCTGGCGGTGCTAACTCCTTGGTGCAGATCTCCCTTGCGGTGCAATTGCCTTTCTGTGGGGACAATGTCATCAATCATTTCATCTGTGAGATCCTGGCAGTCTTAAAGCTAGCCTGTGCTGACATCTCCATCAATGTGATCAGCATGGGGGTGGCCAATGTGATTTTCCTGGGGGTTCCAGTTCTGTTCATCTTTGTCTCCTACATCTTCATACTCTCCACCATCTTGAGGATCCCCTCTGCTGAGGGGAGGAAGAAGGCCTTCTCCACCTGCTCTGCCCACCTCACCGTGGTGATCATTTTTTATGGGACCATCCTCTTCATGTACGGGAAGCCCAAGTCCAAGGACCCACTGGGGGCAGACAAGCAGGACCTTGCAGACAAGCTCATCTCCCTCTTCTATGGACTGCTGACCCCCATGCTGAACCCCATCATCTACAGCCTGAGGAACAAGGACGTGAAGGCCGCTGTGAGGAACCTGGCAAGTCACAGATGCCTCACCTTCTAATGGAGGGATAGAGCCCATGATCCACATGTTCTGATGGCTCTCACTTGAGAATCTTATTGCAAGGCAATGCTAGGTGAGGAACAAGCTGTCTTAGAGTCATTCCTAGTGTGATCCACAGACTGGAAATGTCAACATCACCCATCACCCGGGAGCTTTTTGGCATACAGAGTTTCCTGACCCCCAGCAGATCTACTGACTGGGAAAGTTCATTTAACAAGATCCTCCACTGGATTTATATGCATGCTGGACCTGGAGAAGTATCAGTTAAGACCATGGAATGGATGCCCTGGTGTATTGTCTGGATCCCCAGAAATACTTATCACCCCAGCCACTGGACCTGTCAGTGACTGCCAACATCTGGATCTCTCTGCAGCACTGCTCCTTACTAAGGAGAGCCACCTCACCCAGTGCCACACTCTCTTCTTACATCAGCCCTCATCCTGTCACCATCATTGGTAATGAGAAGGCTTTGTTATCTCTAAAAGCTTCGCCACAAGTGCTTCTCTGTGGCAGTTCATGTTGTCCCCTGCTCGGGCCTGATCCCTTTAACAGTTGCCACAGCAAACATCCTGCATGCAAATCTCTCCACAAGAGTCAGCTTCAGGGGAAACCGGCCTTTGACACAAAACAACCACGTCAGCACAGGTGTGTGAACCATGTGTGTGTTACCAGTGTGTGCCCTTTGCAGCCAATGCTTGTGCTGGCTTCCAAAGAGAAAAATGTATGACTTCCTTTTACTTGAAGAAAATACTTGACCATGAGAAAGCATTGGCTGATTCAAAATCCTTTTCATTTTTTTTTTTTTTTTAAAGGCAGGGCCTTGAGATACAACCCTGGCTAGCCTGTCATACACACAGAGGACCACTTGCCTCTGTCCTCTCAGTGGCTTAAGTCTGCCACCACTCCTAGCACATATAAGCACCTTAAGACACCCAGGTGACTTTGCATCAATACTGTCTTTTAACTTTCTTGCCTTCCCCTTTGCTTAAGCGACATATGTTACACGTGGTGAACATCCTTGTTATATTGGGCTTACATGAGAGATCAGATGGGTGAAACACTGCCTGTAGAGTAGAAGCTGTCTCTGGTTCGCCACCTGACTGGTCTGTGGGCTGTAGGGTTCCCAGTCAGTGGGCTACAGGGCTTCATAGCCTCAGGCTTTAGAGAAATGGTAAAGCCTTGGTCAAGCTGAATCCACACACTGTTGTGAGAGCCTTTGCATCCCTCCTGAGGCATTGTGGGTAATGGTGCTTGAAAACCTCGGATGCTAACTTCCTTTTCCTCTTCAAACAATTATTAGTTCCAGGGTCTTTTTAAAGTTGTGTGTGTGTGTGTGTGTGTGAGTGCAGTTGCTGGGGGAACCAGAGGAGGCCAGGAGACAGCAGATGATCCACCGGAGCTGGAGTTACAGGCTGCCCTGAGACTGTGAACTACCTGCCTTCCTGCCTTGGTGCCAGGGTCGTAGCTCAGGACTTGCTCTTAAGCACCGAGCCATCATTCCAACCTTATTCTTTTGATTTTTAGAGAAGGCTAATGCAGGCTGGCCTCAAAACTCCCCATGTGGCTTCTTCAACCTACATCTCACAAGTGCCTGGACTGCACAGTACCAGGGTTCTTTTTTTTTTTTTTTTTTTTTTTTTTTTTTTTTTTTTTTAGCAAAGCACAGCTTTCCTTTAAGGCCAGTGCTTATTGTTTGCTTCGACAGAGCTAAAGCTCAGGATCAGAGCTCATCGTGCTGCCTCCCTGCCTCCCTGTTTCCTTTCTCATTCATTCAGAGACAAATTACCGGCCCTTTATAAGGACCCACATGCTTACTCCGTATTAACTGATGCTCAGCTTTCTGGCCCCAGATGAGGAAATTCTCGTTGTAAGGTTTTTGACTAAGCAGGTCATAACATTCTAGCTTGCTCCTCTAGACTTCTGATCTGAGAAGCTGCTTCTGTCTGAGGCTAGATCTTCTGGCTCCCTCACCAGGTCCAGCACCTTTTTCTGCCCTCCTGTTCTCTGCTTGGATATAAAGCCTTATTCTCTGCTACACTGTAAGCAGCAGGGAAAATGTATCTCACGTCTGAAGCAGAGAGATACTCACTGGGATCCACACTGCAGGCCGATTCCCTGTTCGACTGAAAGGATGTATCCCTACTGTGTTCTCTCTGGCCCTCATGGCATCTCCCAGCTCCTGTTGGATGAGCTGAATTAGTTAATAATTTCTAGTTATAAAAGGTGGAAACCCAAAGTTGAACCAGCTTTTGACCAAGGACTGGTAATATTATTATTAACTTTTTTTTTTTTTCGAGACAGGGTTTCTCTGTGTAACCTTGGCTGTCCTAAATGCACTCTGTAGACCAGGCTGGCCTCGAACTCAGAAATCCGCCTGCCTCTGCCTCCCGAGTGCAGGGATTAAAGGCGTGCTCCACCACGCCTGGCTATTATTTACATTTTATATATCTATTGTGTGGATGCATATGTGCGCATGTGTGTATGTATTTGTATGTGTGCATTTGTGTGTGTGTGTACATGTGCAGGAGTATGTGTAGCATGTCGTCGTTCTGTATCATAGGTGCCATGGTGCATGTGTGGAGGTCAAGGAGTCAACCCGTAGGACTGATTCTTTCTGCCCACATGGAACCCAGTGGGGCTGGACTCAGGTTGTCAGGCTTATTCACCCACGGAGTCATCATGCCAGTCCCTAGTCATTATTTTATTTTATTAGAGGATAAGTCTTGTTACATAGCCCAGATTAGCCCGAACTGCTTACCTTCCTGCCTCCACATCCTGAGTGCTGGGCTTATAGGCACACATTATGATGCCCAAGCTATAACCGTAATCTTATTAAGTTATATGACCAAAGAGTGGGAGGTTAGAGATGCGGTTGGTTTACTGTAGACATGGCCTGTCCAGGTGTTCTCTGCCTCCTTCTAGGAGAAATGACTTATCTAAGTTCTCCCCAAGGAACATAACAAGGAGAAATCCTATTTAAAAGTCGACAAGTTCTTATTGCACACTCACACTGTCGACGTGATGTTTCTATGCATTTCAGAGTGGCTCCTTGGAGCTAGTTAAGCAACTTTCAGGGATACAATATACTGTCATTAACTATGGTCACCGTAATGTGCTCTAGAGAACCTAAACTTATTTGTCTCCTCCAACGGAAAGCTTGTATTTTTAAATCAACATTTCTCAGCCACCGCCTCTGGTCACATACTCTGTTATGGTTTGGATATATCAGGTCTCCTAAAGGGTCATGTGTCTCAACATGTGTCTCCACTTGGTCCCCAGCTTGGTGGCGCTGTTTCTGAAGTTGTGGAAGCTTTGGGCATGTCACCTAACTGTCATGAGTGGATCCCAGGAAGGGGACTTAAGGGTGATGGCTGCTTCTGGTTCTGGGTACAAACTCTCAGCTTCCTGGTCAGTAAGACGTGAGAACTGCTCCTGCTGCCAAGGACCTAGCCTCTCCGGATGCATGCCCTCTCCTCCATGATGACCTGTGAGCTGTGAGCCAAAATACATTGCTCCTCCCTTGGGACCTTTCACAAGTGTGCCACTGCAGCAGGAGTAAACGCACTGATCCTATAATCTTGACATGTATAGGTCGCCATATGGAAAAGTGATTGAGTAGCGCTCACCTTTCTGTACCTGGTTATCTTACAGTGTGGCCTCCAGGTCCACCCTTGCAGAAAATCTAACACTTCATCTTGGGCCTTCCACCTCTGCCTCATTATTGCAAATAGTCCTTTTCTCTAAGGCTGGCTAAAGGGACTAAATATTACTTCCGTCTTATTTATAACTAAAGCCCAAGGATTCATAGGGCTCCAAATTAACACATCCCAGCCGAGGTGTGTAATTGGCTTTCCTCCCCTCATGATGGCTTCCCATTCATAGCAAACTGAAGCCCAGAAGGGGACTTTGGAAGCAGTGGTACCCATTTTGGAAGTTACCACCCCTTTGTGCCATGTACTTTAAGGGGTAAATAGCCTTTGCTAAAAGCGGTAGATGTTTCAAAATGCTGACATGTCTTTGAGAAAAAGCCATCTTCATTTTACAGGTATGTGTGTGGTTACTTGTAGCGATGGCTCAAATCTTGCCTTGTGCACACAGAGATCCACTGTGTAACTGCACTGCCCTTACGTTGGCTCAGTTGAGAGGCTTGGTTCAGTCCAGTGGGATCTCAGTGTGTGTGACAAAATAAGGGTATAAATGGTGGTTGTTGGGGACTAGGGAAGAGGAAGGGTTTGCTTGCAATGTGACATGCGTTTGGAGCTGATGGAAATGTCACAGATCTGGATACAAGTGGGATTTGCACCACATTGTGAATGTGGTAAATGTCCCCCAAATTTTCATTGTTTACATAATTTTACGTGATTCAAATACAACTTCAGCAAGAAATTTAAATGAAATCTAACTCAGTTTCTTCATGGAACAGGTGGTGATTTCTGTAGGGCTCACAACTAGCTGAAGGGTCAAGACTACACAGCTGCGAGATCTCAGCCCTGAGACACTGTGTCACCATGACAATCCCTTCCCATCCACGAGGCTTAGGGAAGCCCAGGAAACTGCCTGTGGTAAGACTGTAAGAGCCAGAGCTCTGGAAAGATTGATGCAAAATGATGTGTTCTAGCCATGCCAGCCAGGACCATTGAGCGTGAGAGCTCCCAGCACAGATTTCAATCAGTCCATATGAAGACCTGTTGGCAGTTGGTGGCCACTGAATGAGAATCAGTTTCTTCAGTGGTGTGGCTCTTGTTACCTTTCCTAAGCTCCCATGGCATACAGGTAGCACTAACTAGATTTAGACTGTTATAGAAGAAAAGTAAGAAGGAAGAGGAGGAGGGAGAGATGAAATGGGAGAATGGATGCTATGCAAAATCCAGGAGGAGCTGAACTGGAAAACCCGAGGGTTAGCTATCATCTAAACACACACATTCCTGTATAAAATTATAAATAAATAGACATTTTTTTACAGAATAAAAAAGAAATTCAGTCTTAGGGTCTCTGAGGTTTCATTAAAAATGGACAAAAATAATTTACTGAATATTTCTCAAAAGACAGACAGACAGACAGACAGACAGACAGAAAGAAAGATGTGCCAGCAACCCAGGGCATGGTGGCACACCTGTACCTCTAGCACATAGGTAGGGCATGGCAGGGCACATATGTCATGCCAGCAACTGAGGAGTCAGCTATGGCAGCAACATCTTCAACACCAGCACCTACGAGACATAAGTTAAGAGTATCACATGCTCTTCCAGAGGACCCAGGTTCTATTGCCAGTACCCACAAGACAGCTCACCACCGTTCATAGCTCCAGTTCTAGGGGGTCTGATGCCCTCTTCTGGCCTCCAAGGGGGTCTGATGCCCTCGTCTGGCCTCCAAGGGGGTCTGATGCCCTCGTCTGGCCTCCAAGGGCACCAGCATGCATGTGGTACACAGACATGCAAGGAGGCAAAAACATACAGTGGTCACAGTTTTGGCTACTTTATTGAATTCTTCTCCCTACCACCCTACTCCTCCCTTATCCCTTCCAACCCCCAACACTAGGTAGGAGAAAAAGATTAAAAGGGAAAGGAGGCATCAATCTCGTTAGACTACTTCCTGCTGATTAAGGGCATCGAGTTCCTTGGGGCATGTCCAATCTTCATCATCATCAGGATTTCTCCAACTAGCAATCCAGCAAACAGCAACAAGCAGCAGAAGGAGGTAGAGGAAGAGGAAGAGAGAGGAGGAGGAGGAAGAGGAAGAAGAGGAAGAGGAGCAGCAGTTGCCATCCATCTATCTTAGGGCTCTGGCATTTTTATACCCTCTCAAGAATCTCAAGAATTCTAAATGTAAACTTATCTTCACGCTGGCAAAATAATGCCTCTGCCAGAGCACGAGATCAATTATAGTTAGCTGCTGTGCACAATCTGATGCAGCCCCATATCCCACACCTGGGATTAAAACAAAACATTCATATAACATTTCTGTGTTTTTAAAGAAATCAAAATTCCTACTTTAACGTCCATACATAATTTTTAAAGAGTAAGACTGCAAAGGTTTTTGCAAAAGGGTCAGAATGGAGACCCCATCTAATTTTAGACAGACATCTGGTATGTCTTCCTAACATTTGGTAGCAGTACTTGATTTCAATGATTTCCTTTAATGGGATTCATTAAAATAGAATAAGTTCAATAAAATAAAATAAAATAAAAGGGGGTGGGAGAGATAGCTTGCTGTTAAGAGCACTGGCTGCTCTTCCAGAGGGCCAGCACCCACATAGCAGCCCATAGCTATCTGTACTCCAGTTCCAGAGGCTCCGACACCCTCATGCAGATATGCATGCAGACAAAACGCCAATCCATGCGAAATAAAAATAAAAATAAATTCATAAAAGAATAAATGGAATAAATAACTGAATAAGTGGAAAAGAATGGAAAATGCAGTAGAAATGATATGTGTACCAACTAATGAATGGAGAAACAGAACATGACATAATGAATTTCTGTTAAGTAATAGGAAGAAATGAAGTGCCGGCACACGCCACCGCATGGAAGACCTCAGAACATGGCACCATGCAAGAGAATCCAGGCACAAGAGAACTTCATTTATAAGGAATGTCAACCAATAGGGGAAACCCATAGACAGAAAGTGTGTGGGAGAATGCCAGAGACTGGAGGGAGGAGTGGACAGAGCTAATAGATAGGTACAGCTTTCTTTGAGGACTACTGGAACTGTCTAGAATTCACTGTGGCAATGGCTGCCGAACCTTGTAATACCAAAACTACTGATTTCTTTTGGTGTTCTCTTGAGGTGGAGGTCCCTAATATCCCAGGCTATCCTTGCAATCCTTTTGCCCCAGCCTCCAAAGGTTTATGTGGGTCATAAACTCAGTGGAAACAGCCGATGGGCAGAGCTAGAGGAGGCAGCTGGTCACACAGCATCTGTGGTGGGAGCAAACTGAAGGAAATGAATGCTTTCTTCCTTTTTACTCTGTTCAGATGCCCAGCCCACAGATTAGCTCCATCCCCAGTTAAGGTGGGTCTACCCACTGTAATTAACCTAATTTAGAAAAACAAAATTTAACAGACATGCCCAGGTATCTGTTTCCATGGTGATTTTTAAAATCCTGTCAAGTTAAGAAGCTTGCCCAGCTCAATCTCCTACTCCCAGCTCTGAGTTCCATCCCTGTAAGCTTCCCTTTTCCAGAATGCACAAAAATGGGATCCTACAATGGAGAGCTGCTTCTTAGTCCATTGGGAGTGATGGCCTGGGTAGTATTGGTACATACCTTGATCATCTTAGGGACACAATGGTCAAGCATCAACACTGGTTTTTTGTTTTTTAAAGAATCCACAATTGGACACTTAATACCCATTTACTCTAGTGTAACCTTTCATTATTGAAGGCATTGTGGATTATAGTAGGAAGTCTCATAATAATTAGGATGAGAATAAAATGTGTGTGCCTCCCCACACCCACCACACAGCAGCACACCGACAGCAACACTGTTGCTTTCTCTGTTGCTTAATGGGGTGAGGCGGGGCGGGGCGGGGTGGGGAGGGGCCAAAGGAGGGGGTCAGGATGCTTGATTCCTAGGCATGCGCAGAGACCACCGCCTAAGCTGCTCCTCCTTCAGGTTTGGCTCTCCCCTGAGAACATGCTGTGTGTTCTAGTTCTGGGATTTTCCTACCTTGGCCATTTTCTTTTACTTGGCATCCTAATTTAGCCAGTTCTACACATGTTGGCCTTCCTAGCAGGGAGATACAACGGAGAGCCTTTATAGAGTGCACATCACCACAAGACTGGCTTTGAGGATTATAAGCAGTTACACTTGCTTTACCCTTCACTTACCACATCATGAAAGACCTGATTATTACAGTTTATTTCTGTTTTATGTGTGAGTGTGCGTGTGTGTGTACCTGTGTGTGCATGTGTGTTATAAGCACATGAGAATGTGGGTTTCACACCCATTTTTGCACAATTCAGAGGCCAGAGGAAGACACTGGGTGTCTTTCTCTGTTACACTCTGTATTAAGATTGTGAGTCAGGACTCCCCTGGCCCAGAAGCTCTCTGCTTTGGCTAGGCTGGCTGGCCAGAGAGAGCCTGGGATTGACCCACCAGTCTCCATCACCCAATGCTGGGGCTATGGCCAGAGAGTCATAACAGGGATTTTATGTGAGTGCTAGGAATTCAAAGGCACTCATTCTTATAGAGTAAGTACCCCTGCCCATTCAGGCTCCCAGCCCCCAGTAGTCTCTTTGGGTGGGTTCTTTATACTATCTTCAACAAGGAAGATGGCAAGCTTTAGACTCAGACAACTTGTTGGGATTATTAAATCTGGAATTTAAAAACTGTGGTGTGGGGCTGGAGAGATGGTTCAGTGGTTAAGAGCACAGAGGTCCTGAGTTCAATTCTCAGCAACCACATGGTGGCTCACAACCATCTGTAATGAGATCTGATGCCCTGTTCTGGTGTGTCTGAAGACAGCCACAATGTTCTCATATACATTAAATAAATAATGTCTAAAAAACTACAACAACAACAAAAAACCTGGCGTGTGTCAAGGGACTAATGATTACAGTTGGTATGAAACAAGACAGTTGGGTAATCTAAGCAGGGAAGTGGAAATTCTAAGGACTCAAAAGAAAGTTCTGGAGTTAAAAAACACTGTGGCTGAAATGAAAAGTGCCTGGTGCGCTCAGGAACAGCCTGGATAAGGCTGAGGAGAGGATTTCTGAACTTAGGCATAGACACGTTCAAATGCAACCAAAAGGAAAGAACATCCAAGAACTACGAGGCAAGGTCACTGCAGAAGGTCCAGTACATGCACAATAAGAATATCAGTAGCAGCAGCAGCAGCAGCAGCAGCAGAAGAAGAAGAAGAAGAAGAAGAAGAAGAAGAAGAAGAAGAAGAAGAAGAAGAAGAAGAAGAGGGGGAGGGGGAGGGGGAGGGGGAGGGGGAGGGGAAGAAATCTTGGGTCTTGGGAGAGTGTGAAGGGCTCTGAGGATGAGGTTTTGGAGAGTGGCAGCCTCTGCTGGGAGTGAAACTTGGATCTGTGACAATGCCAGATGTGGCGTACACCTGGGATCCCAGTGCATAGAACGTCAAGGCAGGAGGCCTGGGACTTCAGGGTCATCCTTGGCTACAGAGCAAGTTTGGAGCCAGCCTGGGCAAATGAGAAGCCAAGTCTCAAAAAGCAAGCAGACAAGCAAGCAAACAGGAGCCCTATAACTAGACTTATTTGCTGATGTTTTTATATAAAGTGTTTTTCCTTGCCCGTGAGTACAGTAATTGTTGGGCTCTTAAATAATCCATTCCTGTGGCACACTATCTATAGTTTTAATTTTTACTTAGAAACTTTTTAAGATTTCTTTTTATTTATGTATATGTGTGTGCATTTAGGACACCCCTCTTCCAATACACAAAAAGAGAATGCTGCATGTCCAGGTTAATTTTCCTTAATTAAAAAAAAAATGTGTGTGTGTGTGTTTTACCTGCACCTATGTCTGTGCATCCTATGGTTCCTGGAGCCCACAGAGGCAGAAGATGACATCGGATCACTTAGAACTGTAGTTATAGGCCATTGTGAGCTGCCATGTGGGTCCTGGGTACCACACCAAGACCTTCTACAAGAACATCAAGTGCCCTCAACCACTGGGTCATCTCTCTAGCTCCTTAATTTTTTTTTTAAAGAGTAAGAATGCTTCGGTCTCTGTGAGCCCTTTGAGCCCTGCTTAGCTGATGCTGTGGGCTGTGTTTTCCTGGTGTTCTCTACCCCTCTGGTTCTTACAATTCTTCCTCCTCATCTTCTGCAGGGTTCCCTGAGCTCAGCTGAATGTTTGGCTGAGGGTCTCTGTATCTGCTCACAACCACGGAGCCTGCATAGGTCTCCACCAGGCCCTCTGCGTACAGGCCCTGGTTCTTTAAGCTCCTAACAATCGGAGTGGGGATGTTCTTGAATCTTTTGCCTGACGGTGGGACCTTTTTCTCTTACTGGGTTGCCCTGCTCAGCCTTGGTATGAGGGTTTGTGCCTAGTCTTACTGCATCTTGTTATGCAATGTTCAGCTGGTATCCCTGAAAGGCCTGCTCTTTTCTGAAGGAACAGTGGGTCTGGGGGTGAAGAGAGGTGGGGGTGGGGGACTGAGAGGAGGGAGAGAGGGGAAGCTGTAGTCAGGATGTATTTATTGTACGAGAAAAGAATAAATAAACATAAACAACAACAAAGAGTCCACCAGTTTTAGAGTCTGGTAGGAGTATGGGAAGGGTTGGAGGGAGGGTGCTTTGGAGGAGTGGGGGGGGAAAGGAAGAGAGAGTGATGTAATTCTATTTGAATTAAAATGTATGTTTTAAAAAGATTAAGGATGAAAAGACTTCTGCCAAAGGATCAGAGTGAAGCATCGGCTTCTTCCTAACATTTGAGGACAGCAATTTATTTTAATATTTGCCTTTAATTGGAGCCACCCAAACCATTCAACGGTAATTTTTATGAAACTACACCCTTTTCTGCCCTCCTTTAAGCTCAGGGTGTGTAATTTATTTATTTATTTATTTATTTAATAGTGTGTGTGTGTGTACGTGCATGCACATACGCACACACACATTTTGTTCAGGGCTTAAATTGATGTGTGTGGTGCACATACACATGGAGGCTGGAAAACAAAATCTGGTGTCCCTCCTGAGCCACATGGTCCCCCTTATCTGGGACACACCCTCCCGGTGACATGGAGTATGCCAAGCAAGCTATGCTGGTAGGGCAGCGAACCCTATAGATCTGCCTGTCTCTGTCTCCTCAGTACCGAGATTTCAAGTGTGAGCAACCGTGCCAGACTTTTCTGCGTCAGTTCTGAGGATCAGACTCAGGTGCTGTTGCTTGCAAAGCAAGCAGATTACAGACTCTGTCATCTCCCCAGCCCCAGATTGCAAAGCTTAAACTAAGTTGAAGTACCTTCAGGATTGTCAGTCAGCTCAAGGAGGCCTCTTTGTGCTGCTTACAGCCAGGAGGAAGAGATGCACGGCCCAGCCTGCAGCTTGACATGGGCAGTGGGCCACCATGCTTTAGAGGAGATGGCTAAAGCTAGTTAAACAGGGTATGGAGAGTGCATCTGTTTAAAAAACAAAACAAAACAAAACAGAAAACAAAAACTTACTCCCACAGTTCTCCAAACAGTGACTGCAGATAATAATCTATAAATTCGAACCCTTCCTGCCCCCTTATCCACACATCCCTTTGCTGGCGGGAAGGGCTTCTTTTTCATCCCCAAATCCTTAGTAGCTACCCCAGAGCCTACGTGGAGCCAGAGGACTTTGGGGCAAAACAACCCTCAGCTCTTAGCCTCCCAGAGCTTAAGCAACTGCCTGGAGCGTCAGAGCAAGTGTGGCTGCCTCAGCTGAGGCGAGTCATCCCCCTCTTGTGGTCAAAGCACAGTTAGGCGGTTGTTATTCCCCTGTTCCTGGGAAGACAAGCAAACACAGGACAGAGGGCAGGAACTGTCTTTTACATTCCTTAACAGAAAGAGTTCAGACTCACAGAGAAGCGTCTGCAACTCTTTAATTGGATTTGGGAACACAGGCCCTAAATTCCCTGTGAGGCCTTTCGGCAAACTTTAAATTGCATCTGGGATTAAGACTGGCTCCCAAACAACTAGAACACTAACTTTTCCAGGATACTTGATGGGCCCTCTGGAGGACCAGGTAAAGGGCAGAGGACAGAAAGCACAGAATACAGGCTAGACAACTCTAGCAGCTGCTGGCAAGTGACACCTCCAGCTGTCTTTCCCTTGCTTTTTCACTGGACATGGGGAAAGGCAGCTAGCGCAGGGAGCAACCCGAGCCCCTCCCCCACCACCACAGCCAACCATATATTCCTCTCTCGATGTGCCCTCTGATAGGACGAATATCTCCCAAGACATTTAAACAGAATCTCTGTGTATTCCAGGCCAAGAGACAAGGCTGGGTCAGGCAAGCACCAATATAAGTCATTGAAACCATCTTTTTTTTTTTTTTTCCCCAAGCCCAGAGAGCTTCCAGCACCCTCCTCAGCAGGAGATCTTCTGCTGGGTGAGCTCCCATCCTCACCATGGACTTGTCTGCCCAGTGGACACAGGCAGGGCTCTCTCTGTGGCCACAGCTTCTTCAGGTAGGCGAGAGGAGGAACAGAGATGGGATCGGAGAACAGATGGACTCCAAGGCTAGACCTTGGTCTGGCTTCCACGTCTCTCGGGTTCTTCATAGAGGAAAAGGAACAGGTATACCTAGGATGTCTCAGCTGGGGTGCAGGGGTGAGGTGGAGTGAGGGCCATTGTAGAGGGGCAAGAATAAAGGAAAAGTCTCTGCTTAATGTTAAGCTGACTGTCTAATTATCAAGGCTGACGAGAGAATGAGAGGTGTGAGCTATGTATCAGGTGCTAAAAACAACCGGGAAACGGTTTTTCTGGACGACTCATACAGTAAAGGAAGAAGAGAAGGCACTTCCTGCCGCGGTTCACACCTCCCACGCATAGTGCTGTACCTGCCATGGCTCACACCTCCCATACACAGCTCTAACATCTCTGAAAACTTTCTCCTCAACTATTCCTGATGCCTGCGGTTCAGCCCTGACAGCTGCACGAGGAGAGCTCTAAACTGAGTTTGGTTTCTCTCACCCATCTTCCCCAGCAACAGGGTAATAGTAAAAGAGAGTCAAAGCCTGACTACGGGGCAGATTTCTTAGAGGAAGATTTGGTGCATCTATTGTCTAGGAATGTCCTAGGGAGGGTGAGAAGGACAAGAGCTGCTCAACTGGACCTTTACATCCTCAGTAGACACAAATGCTGGACAAGAACATGCAGTGATGAGGGACAGGCTAGGGGGAGAGTGGAGAACCATCTGGGCCAGCCTATGGTTCTGTCGGAGCTTCAAGTTCCTCATTGTTTTAAAACATCTCTTCTCTCTGTCTGTCTGTCTGTCTGTCTGTCTGTCTGTCTCTCTCTCTCTCTCTCTGTGGTGTGTGTGTGTGTGTGTGTGTGTGTGAGTGTGTGTGTGCACGCACATGCCTGTACACAATCACATGTCATGGTGCTCATGTGGACGTCAGAGAACAACTTGAAGGAGTTGCTTCTCTCTTTCCATCTTTTGGGTCCCAGGAATTGAACTCTACTCAGGCTTGGTGACAAGCCTCTACTCACTGAACCATCTCTCCGGCCCCACTTTCCTAATCTTTAATGTGAGAAGTCAAGGTCTGAGGCTTTCCCTAATGTACAGGTCTGCAGTTCTTCCGTCCCTGAAGCACACGGTACGCATGGTTCTCTCCTTGCGCAAGACCTCGGTAAGCCTGGAATTGTTTTCCCTACTTTGGAGAATGCATTGCAATGGAACTGCAGTGCCTTTCATGGTCAAGTCAGGTACAGCAGGGTTTGAGTTAGAAGCTGCAACTTAGAAAACTTCTCCAAAGCACAGAGTCCAGTCACAAGGTATACACAGGAAGACACAAGAGACACTTGTCCTTTCATAGGTACGGAGCAGCCTGGTCCTACTGTTGATCTATAGGAAAGGCAATAAGGCTATACTTCTGTAAAGACCACCATGTCCAGCAGCCCCCAGACTCTACTGATAGTGCAACCCAGGGACAGCATCCATCAAATTCACAGGAAATGAAGGACAGGCACCATGCAACAAACAGAAATTCTGGCTAGACTCTAATCTGCCTGGCTACCGTATTCTCTTCTGTGTGATGCTAACTTATCATCATAATGTCACTGTAAGGGCTCAGAATCAGAGTGACAGGAGTGAGGGAGACCATGCCAATAGCTAACATTACTAAGAGCGACTTCGGCCCAGAAAGGGGCAGGAATGTTTGGGACAGGCAGAGGCAGCGAGATTAGTCCATGCCCCTCCCCTCCTCTGGAGCCGTGTAGCATCCTACAGTCTCCTTCTTCATGGTTTTCATGTAGTCCTGCATCCATGAATAGACACACCCCTTCCCCCAGGCAGGCGTGCTGGCTCCACTGGCCTGACTATATCGCGTCCCTCCATCTATCTCAGTTGGCTACCAGAGGCTTTTCCTGCTTGAACCAATGCGTCCTGATCTCTCAGGCAAACTAATAGAGAATTGTATCCCTTCAACACTGACTTTACATTTAATTATACGTTCTAGAACCATGCCCACATCCTGATCCTGATGAGCAAGTGCTTGCTGTCCTCTGCTCTCTCAAGACGGGAAGAGAACATGCGAAATGGAAGGAGCCAATCAGTCTACGGTAGCTGAATTTGTCTTGCTGGGGTTGTCAGATCACCCAAAGCTGGAGAAAACCTTCTTCGTGCTCATCCTGCTGATGTACCTGGTGATCCTGCTGGGCAACGGCGTCCTCATCCTGGTGAGCATCCTCGACTCCCACCTGCACACGCCCATGTACTTCTTCCTGGGGGACCTCTCCTTCCTGGACATCTGCTATACTACCTCCTCGATTCCCTTAGTCCTGGATGGTTTTCTCACCCCCAGGAAGACCATCTCCTTCTCGGGCTGTGCCGTGCAGATGTTTCTCTCCTTTGCCATGGGAGCCACGGAGTGTGTGCTCCTGGGCATGATGGCGTTTGATCGTTATGTGGCCATCTGCAACCCTCTTAGATACCCTGTGGTCATGAACAAGTCTGCCTATGTGCCCATGGCCGTCAGCTCCTGGGTGGCTGGCGGTGCTAACTCCTTGGTGCAGATCTCCCTTGCGGTGCAGTTGCCTTTCTGTGGGGACAATGTCATCAATCACTTCACCTGTGAGATCCTAGCAGTCTTAAAGCTAGCCTGTGCTGACATCTCCATCAATGTGATCAGCATGGGGGTGGCCAATGTGATTTTCCTGGGGGTTCCAGTTCTGTTCATCTTTGTCTCCTACATCTTCATACTCTCCACCATCCTGAGGATCCCCTCTGCCGAGGGGAGGAAGAAGGCCTTCTCCACCTGTTCTGCCCACCTCACCGTGGTACTTGTCTTCTATGGGACCATCCTGTTCATGTACGGGAAGCCCAAGTCCAAGGACCCATTGGGGGCAGACAAACAGGATGTTTCAGACAAGCTCATCTCCTTATTTTATGGGGTGCTGACCCCCATGCTGAACCCCATCATCTACAGCCTGAGGAACAAGGATGTGAAGGCCGCTGTGAGGAACCTGGTAGGTCAGAAATGCCTGATTCAGTGATAGTGAGGAAGGAAGTGGGTTACTTCCCCGTTCAGTGCACACAGGGCTTGGCTGGGAATGGTCAATCATTCAGCATAGCCTTGATGGCTAGCCCTGAAGATCAGTCTGGACTGAGTTCTTCGTGAGTGACTGGGCTGGACCATGGACTCTTTAGAATCAAGACACTGGTTGTACAAAATATCCTAGAACCAAGAAAAAGTGCTATGAAAATTAAGTGTTCTTTGTACACTAACGAAAAAAGCAATAAAAACTGAAAAATAAAAACTGAAAAAAAATACACTTCTCTCTTTGTCAGTAAAGTCTAGTTGGGGTGTGTATGTCAGGTCCTTTTTTCCCCTACTGTACAACTGAGAAGAACTCAGTGCTTGTTTTATTTTTTTATTTAGACTCCACGCTGGTCTGGAATACATAATCTCTCTCCATGCTTAGCCCACTCACACCACTTCCAAAGTTTCTCCCTCACCCTCTTCAGTCAGTCCCCACCTCTGACCCCATGGAACTCTAAGTACATTCTAGAAAGTTTTCTTTTCTCTATAAATTTCGGATAATAGAGTATGTATTTACTTTTACACCTGATCTTCTTTTCTTTTCCACATTCATGTTTTAGATATTTTATCTAGTGGTAACATATATTAACAAAAAGGGGCCATGAATTCAAGAGGGAAGCATGGGAGGGGAAGGGAGAGGGGAAGGGGGAGAAGGGGAGAGGGAGGGAGAGGAGTAGACATGATACAAATACAGTATACTCATGTATAAAATTCTAAAAAAAAATTCAAAAATGTTTGATATATCTAAAGCAGAGTTCGAATGGAATGTTAAAAATTTAAATATATGCCAGGATTTATGACCCAACTTTTCACTTTAACAAGCTAGAAAAATAACAAAGTAATCTAACCGTGGGTAAAAGGAAATTATTCAAACAACCACTGCAAGTAGGAAAGGGGCAATAGAAAACACTGACAAACCCAAACAGACACTATAGAAGACAGCAACGTTGACAAGTCCCTTGTATGACTCAGACAGTGATAGAAAGATGGACAGAGAGACGGATGACTGACAGACAGTACACTATCAAAATCAAGAGTGAAAAAGAATTACTGATGACTTACAGATATCAAATGATAGTAACAAGAATATGACTAATTACTTTAGGGACATGAAATTTAACAATTTAAACGACATGCACAAGTTCTCTGAAAAAAAAAATCCAGTTTACAAAACCATTAAAAGAGGAAACGGAGGCATTTGAGTTCCTGGTAGCTGAGAGAGGAGGCTTGTGTGTGACCATCCAGACAGTCTGTTCCACTTGACAGCCGGCACCGTAGAGAGGACACCCGGATGCCTCCGAAACAGGAAACGGAGAGGTCGTTTTAAATAGAAAATAGCTGTACAGCAAATGTGGAATAATTCAATGGTGCTGCCTAGAGGAGCCATAAAATGCTGCAGAAGAGCTGAATGAGCCTTTCAGGTGGAAGTTACATCACTAAAATGTCGAGAGAAATGAGGACACTAAGAGACTCCACTCACGAAGCTTCAGAGGGGAACAAGAACTCTGTTAGGTCATGGGCGAGAGGCTATTCATGAGACTGCAGTTAAAAAATAATGTAGCTACATTTCTGTGTTCTGATAAATTGAGTGGGGGCTGAATTTATTTATTTATTTATTTTTGAAATATCATTTCCGTACGTTTATTCTGTTCTTTTCTTGATCATGTGTGTACTTTTTTTTTCTTTTCCATTTTTTATTAGGTATTTAGCTCATTTACATTTCCAATGCTATACCAAAAGTCCCCCATAGCCACCCACCCCCACCTCCCTACCCACCCACTCCCCCTTTTTGGCCCTGGCGTTCCCCTGTACTGGGGCATATAAAGTTTGTGTGTCCAATGGGCCTCTCTTTCCAGTGATGGCCGACTAGGCCATCTTTTGATACATATGCAGCTAGAGTCAAGAGCTCCGGGGTACTGGTTAGTTCATATTGTTGTTCCACCTATAGGGTTGCAGATCCCTTTAGCTCCTTGGGTACTTTCTCTAGCTCCTCCATTGGGAGCCCTGTGATCCATCCATTAGCTGACTGTGAGCATCCACTTCTGTGTTTGCTAGGCCCCGGCATAGTCTCACAAGAGACAGCTATATCTGGGTCCTTTCGAATAAAATCTTGCTAGTGTAGGCAATGGTGTCAGCGTTTGGATGCTGATTATGGGGTGGATCCCTGGATATGGCAGTCTCTACATGGTCCATCCTTTCATCTCAGCTCCAAACTTTGTCTCTGTAACTCCTTCCAAGGGTGTTTTGTTCCCACTTCTAAGGAGGGGCATAGTGTCCACACTTCAGTCTTCATTTTTCTTGAGTTTCATGTGTTTAGGAAATTGTATCTTATATCTTGGGTATCCTAGGTTTTGGGCTAATATCCACTTATCAGTGAGTACATATTGTGTGAGTTCCTTTGTGAATGTGTTACCTCACTCAGGATGATGCCCTCCAGGTCCATCCATTTGGCTAGGATTTCATAAATTCATTCTTTTTAATAGCTGAGTAGTACTCCATTGCGTAGATGTACCACATTTTCTGTATCCATTCCTCTGTTGAGGGACATCTGGGTTTTTCCAGCTTCTGGCTATTATAAATAAGGCTGCTATGAACATAGTGGAGCATGTGTCCTTCTTACCAGTTGGGGCATCATTCTGGATATATGCCCAGGAGAGGTATTGTTGGATCCTTCTGGTAGTACTATGTCCAATTTTTCTGAGGAACCAACCAGACTGATTTTCCAGAGTGGTTGTAACAAGCCTGCAATCCCACCAACAATGGAGGAATATTCCTCTTTCTCCACATCCTCCCTCGCCAGCATCTGCTGTCACCTGAATTTTTGATCATTAGCCATTCTGACCGGTGTGAGGTGAAATCTCAGGGTTGTTTTGATTTGCATTTCCCTGATGATTAAGGATGTTGAACATTTTTTCAGGTGCTTCTCTGCCATTCGCTATTCCTCAGGTGAGAATTCTTTGTTCAGTTCTGAGCCCCATTTTTTAATGGGGTTATTTGATTTTCTGAAGTCCACCTTCTTGAGTTCTTTATATATGTTGGATATTAGTCCCCTATCTGATTTAGGATAGGTAAAGATCCTTTCCCAATCTGTTGGTGGTCTTTTCGTCTTATTGACGGTGTCTTTTGCCTTGCAGAAACTTTGGAGTTTCATTAGGTCCCATTTGTCAATTCTCGATCTTACAGCACAAGCCATTGCTGTTCTGTTCAGGAATTTTTCCCCTGTGCCCATATCTTCAAGGCCTTTCCCCACTTTCTCCTCTATAAGTTTCAGTGTCTCTGGTTTTATGTGAAGTTCCTTGATCCACTTAGATTTGACCTTAGTACAAGGAGATAAGTATGGATCGATTCGCATTCTTCTACACGATAACAACCAGTTGTGCCAGCACCAATTGTTGAAAATGCTATCTTTCTTCCACTGGATGGTTTTAGCTCCCTTGTCGAAGATCAAGTGACCATAGGTGTGTGGGTTCATTTCTGGGTCTTCAATTCTATTCCATTGGTCTACTTGTCTGTCTCTATACCAGTACCATGCAGTTTTTATCCCAATTGCTCTGTAGTAAAGCTTTAGGTCAGGCATGGTGATTCCACCAGAGGTTCTTCTATCCTTGAGAAGACTTTTTGCTATCCTAGGTTTTTTGTTATTCCAGATGAATTTGCAAACTGCTCCTTCTAATTCGTTGAAAAATTGAGTTGGAATTTTGATGGGGATTGTATTGAATCTGTAGATTGCTTTTGGCAAGATAGCCATTTTACAATGTTGATCCTGCCAATCCATGAGCATGGGAGATCTTTCCATCTTCTGAGATCTTCTTTAATTTTTTTCTTCAGAGACTTGAAGTTTTTATCATACAGATCTTTCACTTCCTTAGTTAGAGTCACGCCGAGATATTTTATATTATTTGTGACTATTGAGAAGGGTGTTGTTTCCCTAATTTCTTTCTCAGCCTGTTTATTCTTTGTGTAGAGAAAGGCCATTGACTTGTTTGAGTTAATTTTATATCCAGCTACTTCATTGAAGCTGTTTATCAGGTTTAGGAGTTCTCTGGTGGAATTTTTAGGGTCACTTATATATACTATCATATCATCTGCAAAAAGGGATATTTTGACTTCCTCCTTTCCAATTTGTATCCCCTTGATCTCCTTTTGTTGTCGAATTGCTCTGGCTAATACTTCAAGTACTATGTTGAAAAGGTAGGGAGAAAGTGGGCAGCCTTGTCTAGTCCCTGATTTTAGTGGGATTGCTTCCAGCTTCTCTCCATTTACTTTGATGTTGGTTACTGGTTTGCTGTAGATTGCTTTTATCATGTTTAGGTATGGGCCTTGAATCCTGATCTTTCCAAAACTTTTATCATGAATGGGTGTTGGATCTTGTCGAATGCTTTTTCTGCATCTAACGAGATGATCATGTGGTTTTTGTCTTTGAGTTTGTTTATATAATGGAAAACATTGATGGATTTTCCGTATATTAAACCATCCCTGCATCCCTGGAATAAAACCTACTTGGTCAGGATGGATGATTGCTTTAATGTGTTCTTGGATTCGGTTAGCGAGAATTTTATTGAGGATTTTTGCATCGATATTCATAAGAGAAATTGGTCTGAAGTTCTCTATCTTTGTTGGATCTTTCTGTGGTTTAGGTATCAGAGTAATAGTGGCTTCATAAAATGAGTTGGGTAGAGTACCTTCTACTTCTATCTTGTGAAAAAGTTTGTGCAGAACTGGAATTAGATCTTCTTTGAAGGTCTGATAGAATTCTGCACTAAACTAATCTGGTCCTGGATTTTTTTTTTTTTTTTTTTTTTTTAGGTTGGGAGACTATTAATTACTGCTTCGATTTCTTTAGGGGCTATGGGACTGTTTAGATTGTTTATCTGATCCTGTTTTAACTTTGGCACCTGTTATGTGTCTAGAAAATTGTCCATTTCATCCAGATTTTCCAATTTAGTTGAGTATAAACTTTTGTAGTAGGATCTGGTGATTTTTTTTGGATTTCCACAGTTTCTGTTGTTATGTCTCCCTTTTCATTTCTGATTTTATTAATTTGGATACTGTCTCTGTACCATCTGGTTAGTCTGGCTAAGGGTTTATCTATCTTGTTGATTTTATCAAAGAACCAGGTCCTGGTTTTGTTGATTCTTTGTATAGTTCTTTTTGTTTCTATTTGGTTTGATTATTTCCTGACTTCTACTCCTCTTGGGTGTATTTACTTCTTTTTGTTGTAGAGCTTTCAGGTGTGCTGTCAAGCTGCTAGTGTAAGCTCTCTCCAGTTCTTTTGGAGGTACTTAGAGCTATGAGTTTCCTCTAGCACTGCTTTCATTGTGTCCCATAGGTTTTGGTACGATGTGGCTTCATTTTTATTAAATTCCAAAAAACGCTTTAATTTCTTTCTTTCTTCCTTGACCAAGTTATCATTGAGTAGAGTGTTGTTCAGCTTCCATGCGTATGTGTGCTTTCCCCTGTTTTTGTTGGAACTTAAGACCAGTCATAGATCATGGTGATCTGATAGGGTGCATGGGATTATTTCAATCTTCTTGTATCTGTTGAGGCCTGTTTTGTGACCAATATGGTCAATTTTGGAGAAGGTACTGTGAGGTGCTGAGAAGAATGCATATTCTTTTGCTTTGGGTGAAATGTTCTATACATATCTGTTAGATCCATTTGGTTCATAACTTCTGTTAGTTTCAATGTGTCTCTATTTCGTTTCTGTTTCCATGACCTGTCATTGCTGAGAATGGGTGTTGAAGTCTCCCACTATACTGTGTGGGGTGCAATGTGCGCTTGAACTTATTAAAGTTCTTGATGAATGTGGATGCCCTTGCACTTGAAGCATAGATGTTCAGAATTGAGAGTTCATCTTGGTAGATTTTTCCCTTTGACCCATTATGAAAGTGTCCTTCCTTATCTTTTCTGTGATAACTTTCAAGCTGAAAGTTGGTTGTTTTCAATGTTACAATGGCTACTTCAGCTTGTTTCTTAGGACCATTTGCTTGGAAAATTGTTTTCCAGTGTTTTACTTGTAAATAGTGTCTGTCTTTGTCACTGAGGTGCATTTCCTGTATGTAGCAAAATGTTTGTTGAAGATATTTATTGGTCCTTTGAGTTGGGAATCTTCACTCTTCTATACCTATTATCCTTAGGTTTGTCTTCTCATTGTGTCCTGGATTTCCTGGATGTTTTGGGTTAGGAGCTTTTTGCCTTTTGAATTTTCTCTGACTGTTGTGTCAATATTTTCTATGGTATCCTTCTGTACCTGAGATTCTCTCTCTTCCGGTCTCCTTGAAATCCGGTTGGTGAACTTGCATCTAATGATTCCTGATCTGTTTTCTAAGTTTTCCAACTCCAGGGTTGTCTCCCTTTGTGATTTCTTTATTGTTTCTATTTCTGTTTTTAGATCCTGGATGGTTTTGTTCATTTCCTTTGCCTGTTTCATTGTGGTTTCCTCTAATTCTTTAAGGGGTTTTTATGTTTCCACTTTAAGGGCTTCTACCTGTTTGCCTGAGTTCTCCTGTATTTCTTTAAGGGAGTTGTTTTTTTTTTTTTTTTTAAATAAAGCTTAAGAGTTTTCTTTTCTCTTCTTTTTTAAGGTTTATTTATTATTATATGTAAGTACACTGTAGCTGTCTTCAGACACTCCAGAAGAGGGCGTTAGATCTCATTACGGATGGTTGTGAGCCACCATGTGGTTGCTGGGATTTGAACTCAGGACCTTTGGAAGAACAGTCAGTGCTCTTAACCACTGTGCCATCTCACCAGCCCCTAAAGGAGTTATTTATGTCCTTCTTAAAGTCCTCTATCACCATCATGAGACATGATTTTAGATCCATATCTTGCTTTTCTGGTGTGATGGTGTATCCAGGACTTACTATGGTGGACGACTTGAGTTGTGATGATGCCAAGTAACCTTGGTTTCTGTTGCTTATGTTCTTATGCTTGCCTCCTGCCATCTTAATATCTCTAGTGCTACCTGCCCTCCCTGCCTACTGGACCTTGTCCTTCCTGTAACCCTGGTTGTGTCAGAACTCCTCATAGTTCATCTGTCTCTGTGATCCTGTGATTCCAGGATCCTGTGATCCTGAGATTCTGGGTGTTTCAGAGCTCCTGGGAGTCAAGTTGCCTCTGAGACCCTGAGATCCTGGTGGGACCAAGTTCCTAGGATCCTGGGATCCTGGCTGTTTTAGCTTGCCTGGGATTTGAGCCTCCTGTGAGTGCTGAGGGACTTCCTGCAGAGTTTGTGCCCAAGGTAAACCAGCGCCCACCAGAAGGAACCTGAGCCACTGGTTGGGCAGGGTTCCTGCATCCCTGGATCCTGCTGGTCCCAGGTACTCCTGGTGGTGTTGGAACAGATGTTGTGTGCTACTCACCCCTAATCTTAAGATCCTGGGTGTGCTAGATCCTGGGAGTGGAGCTCTTTTATTCTTTTGTCTTGAATTTGGATTATTTCTTCCTTAAGTGATTGATATAATTTACCATGTCTGGGCAAGGTAGTCCATTCCTATAATCCCAGCTCTTAGAAGGCTAAATAAAAGGATCACACTTCTGAGATCAGCCTTGGCTACATAGTAGGATCCTGTCAATAATGATAAGGAAACGGATAGTAATAATACTCTAGCCAAACCTTCTGGGCCTGTAGCTTTCTTTGTAGCTTTGTTTTAATAATGAGTTCAGCTAGCTTAATAGGTGTAGAGTTGTTCAAATTTTCTATTTCTCCCCCTTCAAAAACTTTTTGGTTCTTTGTAAGTTTCACATCATGCACCCCGTCCCGCTCATCTCCCATCCCCTCATTCTGCCCTTTGCTCTGGCAACCTCTACCCCAAAGAAAAGCATATACCCACACAAACAAAAATAAATAGAACAAAACAAAAAACATCTCAAGCTGTAGTATGTCACAGCATGTCCCACAGTATATCCTTCTGTGATGGTTTGAATATGCGTGGCCCAGGGAGTGGCACTATTAGGAGGTGTGGCCTTATTGGAGAAAAGTGTGTCACTGTGAGGGTGGGCTTTGAGAGACCTTCTTCTTAGCTGCCTGTAAACCGGTCTTCTCCTGTTTGCCTTCAGAACAAGATGCAGAACTCTCAGCTCCTCCTGCATGATATCTGCCTGGATAGTGCCATGCTTCCTGCCTTGATGGTAATGGACTGAACCTCTGAACCTGTAAGCCGGCCCTAATTAAATGTTGTCATGGTGTCTCTTCACAGCAATGGAAACCCTAACTAAGACACCTTGTGTCCATACATCTTCACTTGCAAATATTCCCTGCAATGAGTCGATTTGGTTCAAGATCTCTGGCTTCTGGGACACCATCAATATTGGATCCTCATCTGGACTACTCCGGGTTATCCTGTTGTTACTCTGTGTCATGAAGATCCTGAAGTGTTGGATCAGCAGAATTGTATGTTCCAACCATTCACAGATGATATAGGTGTTGGGGTGGACCAACTCAGAGCCCTGGATCTGGGCCTAGGTGACAGCTGAACCTTTATCAGCCCTCTAGCTCTCCTCTATCCACACCACCAGGACAAGCTCTCCAGCACTACTCTGGCTAGGCCACCCAAGGCAGCCATAGACAGGAGGCAGGGTCAGTGCTGCTGCTTTTATACCCTGGAACTGGTTTACCCACACTCATGCCTCCTCCAGAGCCAGCTCCAGGGTGATGCATAGTTAAGGCATGAGTGAGGGCAAGGGTGAGGCCTGCCTACTCTCCCACTACAGCCTGTGAGGGGCTGGGCAGCTCTCCCATGCTCACAACCTCGGGGGTGGCTCACCTGTGCCTTCACCATCAGGGCTGGATCCAGTGTTGCCCAGGCAAGGTACAGGGCCAGTAGGCTCTCATGATCTGGGCAGCTTCCAAAGCAGATAAGGTGGGTCTGCTCTCTCACACTCACATCCTCAGGCCACTCACCCATGTCCAGCCACAAGTGCCAGATCCACTGTGCTGCTTGGCGGAGGTACAGGCCCTGCTCTCCAGAGTGCCCCACCCAGTGAGGAGTGGGGCCAGTTCTGCACAGCTCCTGAACAACCAAATGGTTCCTGGCGGCTGCCCAGACCAGGGTCATCCCCACGATATTAAGTGGTAAAATGAGCCACAGTTACCGACCCCTGCGGCTGCATAGTCAGGGACCCAGACATGTCTCTCAGAGGCAGAATGGATTGGGACTTCACCACGACCTCAGCTGCTCCTCTCCACCCTCTCATCTCCAGTTCCATCTCTCTTCTTTTTATTTTTTATTTTTATTTTTTTCTTTCTTTCTTTCTTTCTTTCTTTCTTTCTTTCTTTCTTTCTTTCTTTCTTTCTTTCTTTCTTTCTTTCTTTTGAGACAGGGTTTCTCTGTATAGCTCTGGCTGTCCTGGAACTCTGTAGAACAGGCTGGCCTCAAACTCAGAAATCTGCCTGCCTCTGCCTCCCGAGTGCTGGGACTAAAGGCGTGCGCCATCACGCCCGGCCTCCATCTCTCTTCTTAATGTTCAAACAGTTCCACTTCTTTTTCCCTGCCATCTGTTCACCACATACTTGTACACTGTAGTGGCTCCCACGGCAGGAGGGCCACATGGCTGGCAGCCTCTGGGTGACCTCCTCTATCTGTGCTGCTGCATGGCATGAAGGCTTCGAAGTGTTTACAGCCCACCGTGTGGCATGGCTGTGAGCGGGGCTGCGCACATCTTCCCCCACCCCCTCCACCCTCTGTCTGTTACCTGAAACCGAGTTGCCTGGTGGCTAGTGTGGCTCTGTGTGTCTAAGGCCCAGCTGTGCCACACCATGGATGGAGAGCAAGTCTGTGGGCGCCTCTCATCACCAGCACCACATGGCAAGGGGCTCAGCAAGTCTCTGGCCTCTCGCTTTTAAATTCAGCCCCTCTCGAGCCCCGAGGTACCTTGCCAGCGGAGTCTCGCCCAACACCCGCAAGGGCCCACACAGGATTCCCCACGGGATCCTAAGACCTTGGTGAATGGAACACAGCCCCTGCCCCAATCCAATCGCGCAGAACCTGAGACTGCGGTAAATAGGGAAGCGGACTACCCGGGCCTGACCTGGGGCACAAGCCCCTTCCGCTCCACTCGAGCCCCGAGGTACCTTGTCAGCGGAGGCGCCTGACACCTGCAAGGGCCCACACAGGATTTCCCACGGGATCCTAAGACCTCTAGTGAGTGGAACACAACTCCTGCCAGGAGTCCGGTTCGAACACCAGATATCTGGGTACCCTCCCTGCAAGAAGAGAGCTTGCCTGGCAGAGAATTACTCTGCCCACTCAAACTAAGGAGAGAGCTACCCTCCCAGGTCTGCTTATAGAGGCTAACAGGGTCACCTGAAGAACAAGCTCTTAACAGAGACAACTATAACAGCTAGCTTCAGAGATTACCAGATGGCGAAAGGCAAACGTAAGAATCCTACTAACAGAAATCAAGACCACTCACCATCATCAGAATGCAGCACTCCCACCCCACCTAGTCCTGGGCACCCCAACACAACCGAAAATCTAGACCCAGATTTAAAAACATTTCTCATGATGATGATAGAGGACATCAAGAAGGACTTTCATAAGTCACTTAAAGAATTACAGGAGAGGGGCTGGTGAGATGGCTCAGTGGATAAGAGCACCTGACTGCTCTTCTGAAGGTCCAGAGTTCAAATCCCAGCAACCACATGGTGGCTCACAACCATCCCTAACAAGATCTGACTCCCTCTTCTGGTGTGTCTGAAGACAGCTATAGTGTACTTACATATAATAATAAATAAATCTTTAAAAAAAAAAAAAAGAATTACAGGAGAGCACTGCTAAAGAGTTACAGGCCCTTAAAGAAAAGCAGGAAAACACAACCAAACAGGTAGAAGTCCTTAAAGAAAAACAGGAAAACACATCCAAACAGGTGATGGAAATGAACAAAACCATACTAGAACTAAAAAGGGAAGTAGACACAATAAAGAAAACCCAAAGCGAGACAACGCTGGAGATAGAAACCCTAGGAAAGAGATCTGGAACCATAGATGTGAGCATCAGCAACAGAATACAAGAAATGGAAGAGAGAATCTCAGGTGCAGAAGATTCCATAGAGAACATCGACACAACAGTCAAAGAAAATACAAAATGCAAAAGGATCCTAACTCAAAACATCCAGGAAATCCAGGACACAATGAGAAGACTAAACCTACGGATAATAGGAATTGATGAGAATGAAGATTTTCAACTTAAAGGGCCAGCTAATATCTTCAACAAAATAATTGAAGAAAACTTCCCAAACATAAAGAAAGAGATGCCCATGATCATACAAGAAGCCTACAGAACTCCAAATAGGCTGGACCAGAAAAGAAATTCCTCCCGACACATAATAATCAGAACAACAAATGCACTAAATAAAGATAGAATATTAAAAGCAGTAAGGGAGAAAGGTCAAGTAACATATAAAGGAAGGCCTATCAGAATTACACCAGACTTTTCACCAGAGACTATGAAAGCCAGAAGAGCCTGGACAGATGTTATACAGACACTAAGAGAACACAAATGCCAGCCCAGGCTAATATACCCGGCCAAACTCTCAATTACCATAGATGGAGAAACCAAAGTATTCTACGACAAAACCAAATTCACACAATATCTTTCCATGAATCCAGCCCTTCAAAGGATAATAACAGAAAAGAAGCAATACAAGGACGGAAATCACGCCCTAGAACAAACAAGAAAGTAATCCCTCAACAAACCAAAAAGAAGACAGCCACAAGAACAGAATGCCAACTCTAACAACAAAAATAATAGGAAGCAACAATTACTTTTCCTTAATATCTCTTAATATCAATGGACTCACTTCCCCAATAAAAAGACATAGACTAACAGACTGGCTACACAAACAGGACCCAACATTCTGCTGCTTACAGGAAACCCATCTCAGGGAAAAAGACAGACACTACCTCAGAGTGAAAGGCTGGAAAACAATTTTCCAAGCAAATAGTCTGAAGAAACAGGCTGGAGTAGCCATTTTAATATCGGATAAAATCGACTTCCAACCCAAAGTTATCAAAAAAGACAAGGAGGGACACTTTCATACTCATCAAAGGTAAAATCCTCCAAGAGGAACTCTCAATTCTGAATATCTACGCTCCAAGTGCAAGGGCAGCCACATTCATTAAAGACACTTTAGTAAAGCTCAAAGCACACATTGCACCTCACACAATAATAGTGGGAGACTTCAACACACCACTTTCATCAATGGACAGATTGTGGAAACAGAAACTAAACAGGGACACAGTAAACTAACAGAAGTTATGAAACAAATGGACCTGACAGATATCTACAGAACAAAAGGATATACCTTCTTCTCAGCACCTCACGGGACCTTCTCCAAAATTGACCATATAATTGGTCACAAAACAGGCCTCAACAGATACAAAAATATTGAAATTGTCCCATGTATCCTATCAGACCACCATGGCCTAAGACTGATCTTCAATAACAACATAAATAATGGAAAGCCAACATTCATGTGGAAACTGACAACACTCTTCTCAATGATACCTTGGTCAAGGAAGGAGTAAAGAAAGAAATTAAAGACTTTTTAGAGTTTAATGAAAATGAAGCCCAACGTACCCAAACCTTTGGGACACAATGAAAGCCATTTCTAAGAGGGAAACTCATAGCTCTGAGTGCCTCCAAGAAGAACGGGAGAGAGCACATACTAGCAGCTTGACAACACATCTAAAAGCTCTAGAAAAAAGGAAGCAATTCACCCAAGAGGAGTAGACGGCAGGAAATTAATCAAACTCAGGGGTGAAATCAACCAAGTGGAAACAAGAAGAACTATTCAAAGAATTAACCAAACGAGGAGTTGGTTCTTTGAGAAAATCAACAAGATAGATAAACCCTTAGCTAGACTCACTAGAGGGCACAGGGACAAAATCCTAATTAACAAAGTCAGAAATGAAAAGGGAGACATAACAACAGATCCTGAAGAAATCCAAAACACCATCAGATCCTTCTACAAAAGGCTATACTCAACAAAACTGGAAAACCTGGACGAAATGGACAAATTTCTGGACAGATACCAGGTACCAAAGTTGAATCAGGATCAAGTTGACCTTCTAAACAGTTCCCATATCCCCTAAAGAAATAGAAGCAGTTATTAATAGTCTCCCAGCCAAAAAAAAGCCCAGGACCAGACGGGTTTAGTGCAGAGTTCTATCAGACCTTCAAAGAAGATCTAATTCCAGTTCTGCACAAACTTTTTCACAAGATAGAAGTAGAAGGTACTCTACCCAACTCATTTTATGAAGCCACTATTACTCTGATACCTAAACCACAGAAAGATCCAACAAAGATAGAGAACTTCAGACCAATTTCTCTTATGAATATCGATGCAAAAATCCTTAATAAAATTCTCGGCTAACCGAATCCAAGAACACATTAAAGCAATCATCCATCCTGACCAAGTAGGTTTTATTCCAGGGGATGCAGGGATGGTTTAATATACGAAAATCCATCAATGTTTTCCATTATATAAACAAACTCAGAGACAAAAACCACATGATCATCTCGTTAGATGCAGAAAAAGCATTTGACAAGATCCAACACCCATTCATGATAAAAGTTTTGGAAAGATCAGGATTCAAGGCCCATACCTGGACATGATAAAAGCAATCTACAGCAAACCAGTAACCAACATCAAAGTAAATGGAGAGAAGCTGGAAGCAATCCCACTAAAATCAGGGACTAGACAAGGCTGCCCACTTTCTCCCTACCTTTTCAACATAGTACTTGAAGTATTAGCCAGAGCAATTCGACAACAAAAGGAGATCAAGGGGATACAAATTGGAAAGGAGGAAGTCAAAATATCCCTTTTTGCAGATGATATGATAGTATATATAAGTGACCCTAAAAATTCCACCAGAGAACTCCTAAACCTGATAAACAGCTTCAATGAAGTAGCTGGATATAAAATTAACTCAAACAAGTCAATGGCCTTTCTCTACACAAAGAATAAACAGGCTGAGAAAGAAATTAGGGAAACAACACCCTTCTCAATAGTCACAAATAATATAAAATATCTCGGCGTGACTCTAACTAAGGAAGTGAAAGATCTGTATGATAAAAACTTCAAGTCTCTGAAGAAAAAAATTAAAGAAGATCTCAGAAGATGGAAAGATCTCCCATGCTCATGGATTGGCAGGATCAACATTGTAAAAATGGCTATCTTGCCAAAAGCAATCTACAGATTCAATGCAATCCCCATCAAAATTCCAACTCAATTTTTCAACGAATTAGAAGGAGCAATTTGCAAATTCATCTGGAATAACAAAAAACCTAGGATAGCAAAAAGTCTTCTCAAGGATAAAAGAACCTCTGGTGGAATCACCATGCCTGACCTAAAGCTTTACTACAGAGCAATTGGGTAAAAACTGCATGGTACTGGTATAGAGACAGACAAGTAGACCAATGGAATAGAATTGAAGACCCAGAAATGAACCCACACACCTATGGTCACTTGATCTTCGACAAGGGAGCTAAAACCATCCAGTGGAAGAAAGATAGCATTTTCAACAATTGGTGCTGGCACAACTGGTTGTTATCATGTAGAAGAATGCGAATCGATCCATACTTATCTCCTTGTACTAAGGTCAAATCTAAGTGGATCAAGGAACTTCACATAAAACCAGAGACACTGAAACTTATAGAGGAGAAAGTGGGGAAAAGCCTTGAAGATATGGGCACAGGGGAAAAATTCCTGAACAGAACAGCAATGGCTTGTGCTGTAAGATCGAGAATTGACAAATGGGACCTAATGAAACTCCAAAGTTTCTGCAAGGCAAAAGACACCGTCAATAAGACGAAAAGACCACCAACAGATTGGGAAAGGATCTTTACCTATCCTAAATCAGATAGGGGACTAATATCCAACATATATAAAGAACTCAAGAAGGTGGACTTCAGAAAATCAAATAACCCCATTAAAAAATGGGGCTCAGAACTGAACAAAGAATTCTCACCTGAGGAATACCAAATGGCAGAGAAGCACCTGAAAAAATGTTCAACATCCTTAATCATCAGGGAAATGCAACTCAAAACAACCCTGAGATTCTACCTCACACCAGTCAGAATGGCTAAGATCAAAAATTCATGTGACAGCAGATGCTGGCGAGGATGCGGAGAAAGAGGGACACCTCCTCCATTGTTGGTGGGATTGCAGGCTTGTACCAACCACTCTGGAAATCCTTCTGGCAGGTTCCTCAGAAAATTGGACATAGTACTACCGGAGGATCCAGCAATACCTCTCCTGGGCATATATCCAGAAAGATGCCCCAACTGGTAAGAAGGACACATGCTCCACTATGTTCATAGCAGCCTTATTTATATAGCCAGAAGCTGGAAAGAACCCAGATGCCCCTCAACAGAGGAATGGATACAGAAAATGTGGTACATCTACACAATGGAGTACTACTCAGCTATTAAAAAGAATGAATTTATGAAATTCCTAGCCAAATGGTTGGACCTGGAGGGCATCATCCTGAGTGAGGTAACACATTCACAAAGGAACTCACACAATATGTACTCACTGATAAGTGGATATTAGCCCAAAACCTAGGATACCCAAGATATAAGATACAATTTCCTAAACACATGAAACTCAAGAAAAATGAAGACTGAAGTGTGGACACTAAGCCCCTCCTTAGAAGTGGGAACAAAACACCCTCGAAAGGAGTTACAGAGACAAAGTTTGGAGCTGAGATGAAAGGATGGACCATGTAGAGACTGCCATATCCAGGGATCCACCCCATAATCAGCATCCAAACGCTGACACCATTGCATACACTAGCAAGATTTTATCGAAAGGACCCAGATGTAGCTGTCTCTTGTGAGACTATGCCGGGGCCTAGCAAACACAGAAGTGGATGCTCACAGTCAGCTAATGGATGGATCACAGGGCTCCCAATGGAGGAGCTAGAGAAAGTACCCAAGGAGCTAAAGGGATCTGTAACCCTATAGGTGGAACAGCATTATGAACTAACCAGTACCCCGGAGCTCTTGACTCTAGCTGCATATGTATCAAAAGATGGCCTAGTCGGTCATCACTGGAAAGAGAGGCCCATTGGACACCGCAAACTTTATATGCCCCAGTACAGGGGAACGCCAGGGCCAAAAAGGGGGAGTGGGCGGGTAGGGGAGTGGGGGTGGGTGGGTATGGGGGACTTTTGGTATAGCATTGGAAATGTAAATGAACTAAATACCTAATAAAAAATGGAAAAGAAAACAAAAAAAAAAAAAAAAAAAAACGAGTACACACGTCAGACATGTGGGGTGCTGCGGCAGGAGGATCAAGGACTCCAGAGCAGCCCAGACACAGTAAGACCTCAACTCAAAAGAAACATCTGAGCCAAAACCTGGGACGCTATGTACAATCCACATATCTGGAGAAGGTCAGATTGCTAAACAAATAAGGAACTCGACATGTTTTCTTAAGTAATGGAAATGAAAATAATGAATATAAAATGTCTGAGTAGAAAATCTTCAAAGGAAGATATACAAGTGACCAGTGACCAAATTTTAAAAGTGTTTATCATCCCTAGCCCAGAAATACAAATTAAAGTGAGTTACTGCCACACCTGCCAGGGTAGCTAAAACTGACTACCCTAAACGTTGGCAAGGCTATGGTGCAATGAACACAACACCTTTGTAAAGGGTCTGCCCACTTCTTATTAAAACAAACAAACCATCAAACAAACAAAAACAAATCTATGGGCATCTCTGTGGTGTGATCCAGCAGCCCCAGCCTCCAGTGTTTAGCCAGGAGAAAAAGAAATAGATAAAAAACTCTTGTCCCTGACAGTAACAACTTTATTCATAACGGCTCAAAGTGGAAACAGCCTTGCTGCCTGTCAGCAAGGATGGGCAAACAAACCTGGTGACTCTTTCAAGGGAGTGCCCCTCGGGGATAACAGGGAAATTAGGTATACGGACATCATTTTGTGCTCCCTCTGCGTCTATTCTCAACAGAGGCCTGACTTTCATAGAGCAGAAGCTCAGCTCAGTCCATTTTCACATAACTTCTAATCCTCTGCCCACTTCCTGATAGCTTCCTTACACAACTGCCTTCTGGTGACAGCCTTCTATGGACCACATGCAGACAGTCGGCCTGATTCATCCCCTGGTCCCCCACATCTTGCCCAGACTGCGCCAGACATGGGTGTAGGGACCACCTTTGTTGTGTCCAATGTGACTCCATCAAACATGTTCCCGGTTAGGTCTCAGGACAATTGTTTGAAAATGATCTTGTCTCCAATGAAGTCTTTGGCCCTAGGGCCCCTCACTGTCTGTCTCTTGTGCTCTGCCCACTAGTGGAGCACTCGGGTCCCCTGCTGGCTCCTCCTTTCCTGTTGGCCCTGTGAGATCCAGTTCCCTCTCTTTAGGTTCTGAGGATGGCACATTCCTTCTGCCATGCTGTCTCTCCAAGCCTAAACCAAACTAAGACAACAAAACCTATTTCCTTCCCAGACCAGTGTTGTCCTGGAGACTGGCTTCTTCTCAAAGACATCAGCTATACTGACATTTGCAGAAATTCCAGCAAGGAATGGACACATCTACCCTGAAGTCCCTCAGCAAGAATGGAAGGAGAAGGGTCCCAGAGTGTTTCAGTGTAATTGGATGTTGGGGACATTGTCCCAAAGGGATGAGAAGTTTCCCAACTGTTCCATTCTGTTTGTAAACTTTTAATCACTCAAGGGAGTACAGGATTCCCATGTATAGCACTGGTTTCAAATCAACATCCCTGTGTATGGGTGCTCATTAGGAGATTCTGCCTGAAATAGAACAGAGACCAAATGTGGAAGACAAACTTTGAGCATTTTCTTCATATCAGAGGTGGTATCTCTGCCTGGCCCCCTTAAACTGCTGCCTGGAACTTCCCTTAGCTTCAAGTATCCCTTCTTAATAGGTTTCTGAATATGGTAAGTAAGGATTCGAGCAAAAGCCAACCTCAACCTTTCATTAGCATATCGGTATTTCTACTGTCTGAGTTGACTTTACACAGACTGTACTTGAGAAGAGAATAAATGAACCCGTTTCAAGGGTATGACCAAGGCTGAGAGCCATACTGGAACCCTCAGGAGTACTGACCAAGACTGGGGGACAGATTGGACCCCTCTGGGGTCTGAGAAATTTGAGTGTCAAGAGACTTATAACGTCTGTCAGTCTGAGTTCCTGGGCTCACCCCACTTGGGAGATTGGCCTGTAACTGAGACGGTCCCATCTCACAGTGACCTTCCACAACGTTCAGGCAGTCTTGAGGAGAACGACACTATCCTATGCATGAGAGAATGCTGACTCCTTCCATGTGGAGAATCTTCTGATGTTCCAGGGTTATGCAAGCATACAGCAGGCTGTTCCGGGATTATAGTGAGCTCTTCCACAACCAGGAACTGAGAGGCAGTGTGCCAGTGTTGGTCAGGAAGGATCTAGAATGGGAGAGAAGGTTGACTAGATTATTAAGGCACATAGTTAGTGTGCCATAGAAGTCTGGATGCAAGCTGAGTCAAAGTCTCAAGGAGTCTTATGTCCACTGGAGGCCTACGGGATGCCCAACCAGAAGGAAAGAATCCTAGGAGAATGACATCACACTCACACTCTCTCTCTCTCTCTCTCTCTCACACACACACACACACACACACACCTGTCTAAGGGGTTCACAGGAACTGTGAGCCATTATGGATTTCTGGGACCTCCTCTTAGTTTATCTTCAAGAAATACAAGATTCAAACTATTAGGGACATATTAGAATTTTCAGAGTATGAAGTCACCTAGGAACACCCCCCCTCTTTGTTACCACTCTCTAAATACAACCACCCCTTTCCCTTAAAGACACAGTAGAATACTGCATCTCTAAGAGAGCTTTTATGAGCTCCCTTCCCATCCATGCCGTCTGCTGAATCCCTAAGCTTTCCCTCTCTATTAAGGCAGTAAGACCACCTAAGTTCAGGCCATGGGTCCTCAGGATCCTCTTACCAACTGTTACACCCACATACTGGCCGATCAACAAGCATTGTTATGTCTGGCTATTCAGACACAGTGGGTAAACTAATGGAGCACAGATGGATGGATGGATGGATGGATGGATGGATGGATGGATGGATGGATGGATGGATGAGTGGATGAGTGGATGAGTGGATGAGTGGATGAGTGGATGAGTGGATGAGTGGATGAGTGGATAGATGGATGGATAAGTGAAGTCAGTGCGCAGAAACTGTGAGGCTGGTAGGTCTGGAACAAAACAATTATTTGGGCAGTTGTGGTGGCTCACACCTGTAATCCCAGCACTCAGGAGGCTGAGGTAGAAGGATTGTCATGAGTTTGAGGGTAGCCCAGTTTAGCCTGACTAAGAGTAAGACCCAGAAAACAAACCAAAACAGACAAACAAACAAGATGAAGACAGAAAGGAAAGAAAAAGGAAAGGGAAGGAGGGAGGGAGAGAAAGAGAGAAGGAGAGAATGAAGGGAAGAGAGAGAAAGGGAGAGAGGTTTTAAGGCAAAGACTCACAACTTTGTGACATTTGTCACAAAGTAGGGGGAACATGAAACAAATTTAGTCACTTCTCTGAGTGATAGGTGACCTGTCATATCAGACACAGGAAATGCTTCTGGGTGTCAGTTTATTGATCAGGTGCATTCAGTAAATCAGATTGGTAACTTTGGTGTATTTAACTCACAATATTCAATACTGATTCTGTTGTTTCCTTGCAAAGAAATCCTGCTGTGGGGCTTTCAGAACCATACTTCTGATCAAACTGTCAAACTGACGCTGCAGGCCTGATGTCCCGGCCCTTTGGTAAAAACCAAAAAAATGTTGGGCTCAGACCTAAGCATTTAACAGAAGCAGTTAACAGAAGAGACAGCATGGAAATTAACAACCAGACCTCGTTCCCTGTGTCCAGCTTCATCCTCCTGGGCCTCTCCGCCCACCCAAAGCTGGAGAAAACCTTCTTCATGCTCATCCTGCTGATGTACCTGGTGATCCTGCTGGGCAACGGTATCCTCATCCTGGTGAGCATCCTCGACTCCCACCTGCACACGCCCATGTACTTCTTCCTGGGGAACCTCTCCTTCCTGGACATCTGCTACACCACCTCCTCCGTCCCCCTCATTCTGGACAGCTTTCTGACCCCCAGGAAGACCATCTCCTTCTCAGGCTGTGCCGTGCAGATGTTTCTCTCCTTCGCCATGGGAGCCACAGAGTGTGTGCTCCTGAGTATGATGGCGTTTGATCGTTATGTGGCCATCTGCAACCCCCTTAGATACCCCGTGGTCATGAACAAGGCTGCCTATGTGCCCATGGCTGTCAGCTCCTGGTCAGGTGGAATTGCTGTCTCTGTGGTTCAAACATCTCTTGCAATGAAGCTGACCTTCTGTGGGGACAATGTCATCAATCACTTTACATGTGAGATCCTGGCAGTCCTGAAACTGGCCTGTGCTGACATCTCCATCAATGTCATCAGCATGGGGGTGACAAATATAATCTTTCTGGGGGTCCCGGTTCTCTTTATTTCTTTCTCCTATGTCTTCATCCTTGTGACAATCCTGAGGATCCCCTCTGCTGAGGGGAGGAAGAAGGCCTTCTCCACCTGCTCTGCCCACCTCACCGTGGTACTTGTCTTCTATGGGACCATCCTGTTCATGTATGGGAAGCCCAAGTCCAAGGACCCACTGGGGGCAGACAAGCAGGACCTTGCAGACTAGCTCATCTCCCTCTTCTATGGGGTGCTGACTCCCATGCTGAACCCCATCATCTACAGCCTGAGGAACAAGGACGTGAGGGCTGCTGTGACGAACCTGGTGGTCCTTAAGAAAAGCTTCACCTAGTGTCTGTTTGGAGAACAGATATTCCCATAGTTCTGTGCTCATCCACAGATCTCAGAGACAACATGTTGTCTAGTGGAGCTGCATGTGAAATTTGGCTTTCTAAAGATGACACTTCATATGTACTAGAGAATAGAACACAATTAAAATGTTGAAATCTAAGACCTGCTGGGCACGTGACTCAAAGGACAGAAATGGCGTGCTGCTAAAAGCGGGGTTGGGGTGGGTGCGAGGATCTCAATTTCTACTATGCAAGTTGGAATTTGCCTTTCTAAGCAGATTGCTAGTCTATTGAGGAAAATAAGCACATATCCTGTGATATCTGAAACTGCATCCATGGTTTGAGGAGCCCAGGGGTGTGCTCTTCTTTAAGTGGGCCAAACCACTGTGAGAGCCCTGTGACCAGGACAGGGCAACAACTCTGGATAAACTCCAACTTCTTATTCAGAAGCTAACGGTATTTTAAATTTATTTTATTTTTTTGTTTCTGTGTATGTATGTGTGTGACTGCATTTTCGTTTGTTTGTATATGTATGTGTGTGTTTTGTGTTGGGGTGTGTGTGTGCACACACTTGCATGCGCTTGCCTTTAGAGCCAGCAAAAGGTGTCAGACCTACTGGGGCTGGAGTTGCAGGCAGTTGTGAGCCACCACCCTCGGGTGCTGGGTCCTCCACAAAGAGCAGCAAGTACTTCTAACCACTGAACATCCTCCAGCTCCTATCTGCCAACCAATATATAAACACCAGACCGATTTCAGAAGACTTTATCTACCAATGTAAACAAAAGTCAATACTGTGACCCATTATTAATTAAGGGAGCTGGGAACTAGCTAGGGTGTGTCACAATGTTTCCATCCTAGCAGGGCAGGTCTGAAGAGGATGTTAGAACATGTTTAGAAAACCACTGTGGTGGGGAATGAAAATGTGCAGCTCAGTGGTTAGAGCGCTTGCCCGGCTAGCTAAGGTGAGGCTCAGGCTCAGTCCCCAGCACTGGGGAAACAGCAGCTGCAATAATATTTCCTTCTTCCTGAGGTTGTTTCTGACAGGTATTTTGTCACAACGACAAGTAAGCTAACAGAAGCTCACAGTGTAGAAGCAGGACTGCACCACAGAGCTACGTTTTGGGTGACTCTTTCTCTTCTCCAACCCCCTTGATGTAAGATTTAAAACTTTAGGAAAGTGGGAGAAATAACCCAGGCACTCACCTTCCAGGTCTGACAATGATCTGCCACAGCCAGTCTGCTCCTCCACACTCCAAAGACAGCTTCTTCTCTGCCAGCCCGATGCCCACTGTGTGAGGAAAGAGTGAGGAGTCAGTCCCAGGACCTCGCATACGCCTGGCAACCACTTCTACCCCTGAGCTGGGTCCCCACCTTACTTGTCACTCTCCTGGGCTATTTTGATGCAAATCCCAGGTGGTCAGACAATCTATCTATAAATCTTGCAGTATTCGACTCTAAGATTATTAGTGCCATGGTGTGCTGGCTAGCTTTATGTCAACTTGACCAAAACTATGGTCGTCTGAAAGGAGGGAACCTCAACTGAGAAAATGTCTCATAAGATCCAGCTGTAGACAGGCCTGTAGAGGTTTTTCTTAGTGATTGATTGGGGGGCAGGGGACAGGGGCAGACAATTGGAGAGGAGATGGGGTCCTGAGGTCTATAAGGAAGCAGGCTGAGCAAGCCATGAGGAGCAAGCCAGTAAGCAACACCCATGCCATGGCCTCTGCATGCAGCTCCTGCCTCCAGGTTCCTGCCTTGTTTGAGTTCCTGCTCTGACTTTCCTGATGAATAGCTATAGCTATATGGAAGTGTAAGCAAAATACTCTCTCTCTCTCTCTCTCTCTCTCTCTCTCTCACACACACACACACACACATACACACATATATATGCACGTATAGCACACATATACACATATATACATATATACACATACATTCACATATGTACACATATATACATATTCCACTTGCTCCATTATTTTTTGTTAGTCTCATGCAACCCAGGCTGGCCTCAACCTGATCCTCCTGCCTCAGCCTCCAAAGTGCTAGAATCATGGTCATGCACCATGACACTCTGCTCCAAAACACATGCTTTATTTCAGTCTGTTCAACTGAACTATGAGCAGCAGAAGTTACATATGACGACTAGTCTCAGTCTATACGGCTTCTCTGCCCTTCGGTCCCCTTTCCCTTCCCTGACTTTTCTCTCCTTCCCTCCCCTCTGGTCTCATGCCCCACCCCATGTCCCTATTAACTTTTTGAAGAAAACAGTTTCCATCTAAAAGACACGATAAAATTTCTCACGTCTGCATTTCATAGTGACAGTTCTGTGTTGTCTGTGTGTCTCTCTCTCCCATAAATTGGTAACTGGATCTAGAAATGGAGGGGTTTTATTTAAGTGTAGTTACAGGTATATGGCTCTCCAAACAGTGCAGGTCTGTGGTAGCTTCTTCAATGGCTTTCCTGCTCTCGGTGCTTGCTTGGGTGTCCTGTTCGACGGTCACACTTCCTCTGCAGACCTGAATACAACCATGTTCTCTAAGACCCCTTTGTTTCCCTTACTGAGGGATGGTAATTAAGAAATCATAATCAGCATGCTAGGGTGCTATTTAGGTTGTCAGAACTTGTCATGGTGGAAAGAGCTAGGGAAAGAATACATAATTACAGATAGAATATATAATATAGAGAGATAATATACAGCATTTATAAATTATAACTCACACCTACCATTCACAAGTAAATTATTTTTATTATTTAGACTATTATGGAATGACATGCATAAATGTTGTATTTGAGCTAACTATACATATTCATGTACCGCACAATAATGTGCTGCATGTATTACAGCTGCTCCTTAAGAGTGTAATGGGGCTAAGGACCTCATGTTCTTAATGACAACACAGCAGTTGTGGTGTTACTCTGTGGTGGACTGTGTCCATGGTTGTCCATGGAGATGCCACTGCAGACAAGCAGTCACATAGTTCTGACCTGAGAAGCCCCAGTAGTGCTCAGAGGGAGAGCAGCTGCCCAGGTTTTGGTGACTGTCAAATGAAGGGTTAATGGCTAACACTAAAGTCACTCTCATTGCCTGATCTAACAAGTGGCTATATCATAGACCGACCCTGGGTGGTCAGCTGGTGCCTTATTCAAGGAATTTGTGTGTTTTTCAATAATTTATCTACTTATTCTCTTTACATCTCAATCGCAGCCACCATCCTTTCTGTTCCCCCACATAGCACCTCCCCCTCCACTCTCTCCTTCTCCTCTGAGAAGAAGGACGTGCCCCCTGAGTATCACCCCACCCTGTCATCAAGTGACATCAAGTCACTGCAGGACTAGGCTGCATCCTCTCCCACTGAGGCCAGACAAGGTGGCCAGTTAGGGAAAAGGAATCCACAGGCAGGCAACAGATTCATGGATATTCCCCAACTCTAGCTGTTGAGGGACTCACAGGAAGACCGAGCTGCACATCTGCTATGTACGTGCCAAGGGCTTAGGTCCAGCCTATGCTTGCTCTTTGGGTTGGTAGTTCAGTCTCTAGTTGCCCTCAAGGGTCCAGGTTAGTTGGGCTCTATTTGTCATCCTGAGGCATTCCTATTCCCTTTGGGTCCCTCAATCCTTTCTCCAACTCTTCTATAAGATACCCTGAGCTCTAACTAATGTTTGGCCATGCATCTCTGCATCTGTTTCCATCAGCTCCTGGGTGGAGTCTCTCAGATGACAGTTATGCTAGGCTCTTGTCTGCAAGTATAATAGAGTGTCATTAATAGTGTTAGAGATTGGGTTCTTGCCCATGAGACAGGTCTCTCAAGTTGGGGACAGCATTGGTTGGCCATTCCCTCCATTTTGCTCATCTTGGCTCTGCACATCTGGTACACAGGACACATTTTGGGTGGAAGATTTCTGGGTGCGTTGCTGTCCTTATCCCTCCACTAGGAGTCCTGCCTGTCTACAGAAGGTGGCCACTTCGGGCTCCATATTCCTCACTGATAGGAGTCTCAGTTAGAATCACCCACATAGACACTCAGAGGCCTCCCCCATCCCAGGTCTCTGGAACATCCTTGAGATGCTTCCTCTGCCCACTGCTGGTTTCTGTCACCCTCCCAACCCCCATCCCTTCTCTTGAACCCTCTGTCTCATTCACCCCTCCATCCCCTCCCCACCCAGTCACCTCCCTCCATCCATCTCCAATGTCTATTTTATTTCCCCTCTGAATAAGATTCAAACATTCTCCCTTAGGACCCCCTTGTTATTTGGCTTCTTTTGATCTGTGGATTGTAGAATGGGGTATTCCTATACTTTATGGCTAGTATCAACTTATCAGTGAGTCATACCATGCATGTCCTTTTGGGTCTGGGTTACCTCACTCAGGATGTTATTTTCTAGTTCCATGCATTCGTCTGCAAATTTCATGATGTCCTGGTTTTGAATAGCTGAGTAGTATTCTGTTGTGTAAATAAACCAAATTTTCTTTATCCATTTTTCAGTTGAGGAATATCTGAGTTGTTTATAGTTTCTGGCTATTATGAATAAAGCTGCTATGAACATAATTGAGCAAGTGTCCTTGTGGTATGGTGGAGTATCTTTTGGGTATATGCCCCAGAGTGGTATAGCCTTGAGGTAAAACTATTCCCAAAATTCTGAGAAACAGCCAAAAATGTTTTCCAGAGTGGTTGTACCAGTTTGCACCCCACCAGCATTGAAGAAGCGCTCCCCTTGCTCCACATCCTCACCAGCATCTGCTGTCACTTGAGTTTTTGATCGTAGCTATTCTGACTGTTGTAAGAGAGAATCTCATCCAGGCAGTGGTTGCACATGCCTTTAATCCCAGCACTTGGGAGGCAGAGGCAAGTGGATTTCTGAGTTCGAGGCCAGCCTGATCTACAGAATGAGTTGGAGAGAGAGAGAGAGAGAGAGAGAGAGAGAGAGAGAGAGAGAGAGAGAGAGAGAATATCAGAGTAATTTTGATTTGCATTTCCCTGATGACTAAGGACACTGAGCATGTTTTTAAGTGTTTCTTGGCCATTAAAGATTGCTCTGCTGAGAATTCTATTTAGCTTTGTACCCCATTTTTAAATTGGGTTATTTGAGTTGTTGGTGTCTAACTTCTTAAGTAAGTTCTTTATATATTTTGGATATTAGCCCTCTGTCAAATGCAGGGTTGGTGAAGATCTTTACCATTCTCTAGACTGCCATTTTTGTCCTAGTGACAGTGTCCTTTGCCTTACAGAAGCTTTTCAGTTTCTTGAGGTCCCGTTTATCAATTGTGCCTGAGCTATGGGTGTTTTGGTTCAGGAAATTGTCCTCCTAGACCCATGACTTCAAAACAATCCCCCACTTTCAATTCTATAAGATTTATTGTATTTGGTTGAGGTCTTTGATCCACTTGGACTTGAGATTTATGCAGGGTAATAGATGTGAATCTATTTGCATTTTTCTACATGCAGACATCCAATTTGACCAGCACCATTTGTTGAAGATGTTTTCTTTTTTTCCACTGTACCTCAGCCATTTAGAGCTGGGCTCACAATCAAAAATATAAGAATGCGTGTGTCGGGCTGGTGAGATGGCTCAGTGGGTAAGAGCACCCGACTGCTCTTCTGAAGGTCTGGAGTTCAAATCCCAGCAACCACATGGTGGCTCACAACCATCCATAACGAGATCTGACTCCCTCTTCTGGAGTGTATGAAGACAGCTACAGTGTACTTACATATAATTTTTAAAAAAAATGCATGTGTCCTTTATCCTTTCTTCAAGTACAAGAAATACTAAAAATTCAAACACGTAAAGCTTTGGCCTAAAGTGGCACTGGGGGAAAGTGTTCTATCAGTAAGACATCTCCTCTTGAGCAGGGACTGGTCTCTAACTCTATTTCCTGTCTTTGGGACCCTTTCCTCTTACTGAGCTGCCTCATCTCACCTTAATAGGAGAGCATACATCTAGTCTTACTGCATCTTGATATGCCAGGGCTGGTTGACATCCATGGGAGGCCACCCCTTTTCAAAATGAGAAAAAGAGGAGGAGTGAATGGGGAGAGGGGAGGAGGGGGGGGGAAGGACAGGAAAGAAAGAGGGAGGTGAAACTGTGCTCGGGATGTAAAGTAAATAAAGGAATGATAATAATAATATAGTAATATGTTACTATGAATAAAGTAAATAAATATAAACTAATAATATATATAAATAGTAAATAAATTCATAAAAACAAATAAATATATAAAGTAAATTTTAATTACTTCAGTCTCACTCTGCTAATTAGCTCTAAGATTAGAAAACAGTGGCCCTTCGTGTCCGCATAGCCTTTCGTGTCCGCATGCCCAGATTCTCCTTTTCTGTGTGTGCATCCATTTCAACCTTACGCCCTAATGAGCAACTTAGAGCCACTTTTATGTGCAAGAGAACATGATGACCCAGGAGACATGATTTCATGAGATGGATGCTGCTGCTGCTGCTGCTATTGGAATTTGACAAACTATCCATAGCAAACATTTTTATAATTAAAACTACTCTTCTAAAATAACAGTAATCATTACAGCATAAGTACATTAACCAGTAGCATACTCATCTATATCGGTATAGATAGTGTGCACTATGTGTAATTGTGTGTTCTGACTCTCTGGTGATTCCTATTATAGCACCAAGCATTTATTAATCCTGATTCTGTACTTTCCGAGGCTCTACATTTCTTAGAAACAAGGTAGTTCTTTCTAAGCTTTGTGAACTGCATCAGAGGTTGTTCTCCAGTGTCCAGCCTGCTCCGTGGCACAAGCAGGGACTTGTCAGCCTTCATAATCAGATGATCACCTGAGCTAGTTCCATATTTCAAACACACACACACACACACACACACACACACACACACACACACACACACACACACACATTGGTTCTGTTTATCTGGAGAACCCTGACTAATACACAACACCAAAATATCAGCCATTTATAAAGATTGAGTAAAATACGTTCAGACATATAAGGTCTTCAATATACTTTTCTCAAGAAGCTATTCAAGAATGTGTTCCACCAGAATAAGATAGAGTAAAGCACTAAATGGGAAGATAGTTAAAAGACAGGAATCTAGTCTATGACCCAGGGTGTAGGGACTCTGAAAGCAGACACACAGGAAGGCAAACCAGCCTTGGCAGGTCCAGAAACAGGTCTCTGTGGGGCTCTGTTCTCCAGACCCTGCTGCCTTCTACAGAGCCTGCTGTCTGGGGTGATCAACTTGAAGTACAGTGCCCCAGACAGCCCAGTCCCCAGTCTTCTCACTGTAAGCATGCCGCTCACTCAGCTCTTCCCCTCGTTCTGGCCCACTGATGGATTTGCTGGGGTCCCACTCTACCCACACAGTGCTCTGCCCTCATCACTTCTAGGAGGGAATCGAAGAGAGCACTGGGAAGCAGCAAACATGAAACGAGCCTCTCCTCTACTGCTCTTCCCAACCACATGTCTGGTCCCTTGTTACTCTGCAACCTTGCCTGGTTTACCCAGAAAGGGCTAGCAAAACCCTGAATTTACTGTGTGAGTTTTCCCTCACACAGAAGCAAGTGTGCCCTTTTTGTAGAAGGCTGAGTTTGCAATTCTTACTTCATTTCTCAATGGAACAATTCATTTACGTTGATCTTTTTGCAGGTGGAGAGCCATGAAAGGAATCAAGAACGTGTTATTACTCTCCCTTGGCTGCAATACGAATGACACTAAGTTAACAGCTTAAAACAATCCCCATCTATAAGTGAGATGTCTGAGTAAGAGTGGTGAGGGCTAGGAAATAAAGAAGGGACAAAAGAGAGAAAGGGAGAGAGAGAGAGAGAGAGAGAGAGAGAGAGAGAGAGAGAGAGAGAAAGAAAGGAAGGAGGAGGAGGTGGTGGTGGAGGAGGAAAGAGAGAGAGGGAGGGAGGGAGGAAGGCAGGCAGGCAAGGCAAGGCAAGGCAAGACAAGACAAGACGCCTCTTCCAAGCTCATTTAGACTTTTGGTAGAACTCAGGTTCTCTTGTTGGTAGTCTGTGGTCTTTGATGACGGTTCCAAGGGCCAGTCTCTGCTCCTCCTGGTTGCACTTTGGCATGTAGAATCCTTTCCATTCAGTAAATATGGTTGCTCACCTAACCAGACCAGATTCAACTGGATAATCTTAAGATCAACCACCACGGGGCTTTAATGGCACTGGAAAGAGCACTTCATACTACCTGGGCGCTGCTGGCTCCCAGCGGCAGGGAATCATGGGACTCTGCCCAGAAGTAACTTCTACAAAAGTCAGTAGTCATCACTCTCAAAGAAATAGAAGGAAGTCTATTTCAGGAGGGAGATGAGGCGTTCCCAAAGTCCTGGAGTGGGGAGGCAGAGCAGGATGGAGGCTTCATCATGTACTGGAAAATTCTAGTTTATAGTTTTCATCCTGAGTAAGGCACACATAATGTGATTTTTATTTTTTTCTTAAACAGTATATATTTGTTATTCTTCTTAAGTTATAATTGCATGTGTTTATTTAATGTGTATATAGGTCCAGGTTTGTGTCACTGCACATGTATGGCACATGTAAGATCAGGGGATGGCTTGTAGGACTTCAGTTCTCTCCTACCATGTGAGTCCTGGGGCTCAAACCCAGGTCATCAGGTTTGGCAGCCTTGGCGGCAAGTGTCAAGAATCATGGTCAGATTTACTTATGGCCCTTCTAATGCCCTTTATGCCTGGACTGTGGCAGGAGCTTGCAATTTCTCAGGAACCCTTGAGGTGTCTTGCTTCTGTAAAGTACTTGAGCTCTTGAATTTGCAAATAGCCAAGCATCTGAAGCCACAAGGATTTCCCTTTTGCAGTGTGTGGGTCTCACAATCTCCCCAGATTAGTATGTGCTGAGAGTTCTTATCAGCCTCTATTGCAACAGGGCCAGGATGACCCTTCTTTTCCAGTGCTTGTCAACAACTCGGGCAGAAACAAAGTATTTCTGGAGGGATTTCAGAATAATTGGATCATGGGGATGTGGTCCCAGGAGGACAGGAACTTTCTTAACTTTGTCACTTCAGTTTTGTAACTTCAAATCACGTCAGGGACTGGATTAATCCCAAAAGCAAAGTGGGGTTTAAATGGCTTTGTGTATGTCTCCAAAGGTCCTTTGTGGATTTATCCAAACAGAGAGCAAAACAAGAAAACAAAACGTGAGCTAAGGGTCTCACTCCTTGGCTGATGCCTAAGCCAGATGAGCTATTTCTGACTGAAGGGTTATTTCTAGACCTTAAATAAGTGATTTTTATCAGCATACTTATCAAAAAGGTAAGATAGCAGTGTGTGTGTGTGTCTGTGTGTGTGTGTGTGTGTGTGTGTGTGTGTGTGTGTGTAGCCCAAGCCCAAAGGCAAGCACTCTACCACTGAGTTAGCTTCCTAGACCTTAAGAAACACTTTTTAAAGTTACATTTGTATTTGTGTGGGGGCGTGTGCACACCAAGGCACGCTCAGGGAGGTCAGAGGATGATTGTGGGAGTCAGTTTTCTCTTGCTACCATGTAGATCCTGGGGAGTCAAACTGACATTGCCAAGCGAACACTTTTAAAAGAATAAAGAAACTCTTGTGGGCCAGCCACATTCCTGGCTTCCTTCCTCATGTTAAGTGCCATGGGGAATACAACAGTGAGAGGAAAGAGCAGAGCAGGGATGTGTACGGAAGCCAAAGAGAGCAATTCACAGCATCCAGAATTCCTCATGTGGACGAGTGTCTCAGTAACAATGAGGTCTGAGGTGAGCGTCTCCACAGAGGAGGAGGGGCTTAGCATTCCCATACCCTGGCCAATGACATATTGTTAGTGACAGTTCTTTTAATGCACGTTCCAGAAGAACTTGGTATTTGTGTGAATATACTAATGGACAAGCAAGTGGCCCAGGACCATGTACATCATGAAGTCGCATAAGGAAAGAAGAAGAAGGCAGCCCACAGAATTACTCACATGGGGGATGCACAGGAATCGAGGACAAACAGTAGCAGGGTTTTCAACCAAACAGAGGATTCCTGGGTGAAATTTTCAAGTAAAATATAATATTCCTTGCCACAGCTGAGTCAAATAAACTGCCCACAAGTGGCCCAACCTCGGCTAAATGTGTGATACCTGTTTTAAATGTGATGAACAAAATTAAATTTAGCTCAGGTGACATTTCAAACATCTCTGCAAGGGTTAGATACCACCAAGCAGGTGTTGTTCGTTCAGGGTCCCTGCCTTTGACTCAGAACAATATGGACGACTGATTTCCACAGATCATCAGAGCTCTGAGCCAATTGCTCCTCAAGGAGTTCTTTCTCACAGGTTCCCTTGGCGTTATAGGCATCAGAGAAGCCTGAAAGTGACCTTCTGAGTCTTCTGAAACATATGGAGGAAACATGGAGAGATCCAACAAGACCACCCCTGTGTCCAGCTTCATCCTCCTGGGTCTCTCCGCCCACCCAAAGCTGGAGAAAACCTTCTTCGTGCTCATCCTGCTGATGTACCTGGTGATCCTGCTGGGCAATGTCGTCCTCATCCTGGTGAGCATCCTCGACTCCCACCTGCACACGCCCATGTACTTCTTCCTGGGGAACCTCTCCTTCCTGGACATCTGCTACACCACCTCCTCCGTCCCCCTCATTCTGGACAGCTTCCTGACCCCCAGGAAGACCATCTCCTTCTCGGGCTGTGCCGTGCAGATGTTTCTCTCCTTCGCCATGGGAGCCACAGAGTGTGTGCTCCTGGGCATGATGGCGTTTGATCGTTATGTGGCCATCTGCAACCCCCTTAGATATCCTGTGGTCATGAGCAAGGCTGCCTATGTGCCCATGGCCGCCGGCTCCTGGGTATCTGGAAGCATCACTGCCACAGTGCAGATATCTTTAGCAATGACACTGCCCTTCTGTGGGGACAATGTCATCAATCACTTTACATGTGAGATCCTGGCAGTCCTGAAACTGGCCTGTGCTGACATCTCCATCAATGTCATCAGCATGGCAGTGGCTAATGCAATGTTTTTGGGGGTCCCTGTCCTCTTCATCTTTGTCTCCTACATCTTCATACTCTCCACCATCCTGAGGATCCCCTCTGCCGAGGGGAGGAAGAAGGCCTTCTCCACCTGCTCTGCCCACCTCACCGTGGTACTTGTCTTCTATGGGACCATCCTGTTCATGTACGGGAAGCCCAAATCCAAGGACCCATTGGGGGCAGACAAACAGGACCTTGCAGACAAGCTCATCTCCCTCTTCTATGGAGTGGTGACCCCCATGCTGAACCCCATCATCTACAGCCTGAGGAACAAGGATGTGAAGGCCGCTGTGACAAACCTGGTGGGCCAGAAACACTTCAAGTGGTGATGGTGCATGGACCTTCATGGTCTTTGTCTCCCTGTATAATCTTTTTTTTTTCTCTTAAAAAGCTGTGTGGTTTTTTTTTAAAATCACATTTATCTATTTATTGATTGGGGTGCACAGAATAGTATGTGCATGGAGGTCTGAGGACAGTTTCTGGGAGTTGGATCTCACTTTCCATCACGTGGGTTCCAGGGATCAGACACAAGTTTGGAGGTCAGTGCCCTTACCTGGTGAGCCACCTGGCTGACCCTCCTGTATAATCTTTATTAAAGATTATACAATAAATCTCAATGCTCAGAAGAGCTCTGTATGAATAGGTAATTCTCCTACCTCATTCTAGAAGAAATTCCTCAAATTTTCATGGTCATTTCATTGAACACTCTGGATCTTATACATTGTTTTTAAAGACTTAAAAATTATTGATGTGTTTCTGTGTGAGTTTATGTGTACCCTATGAATGCAGTTATCTATAGAGGCCAGCAGAGGGCACCAGGTCCCCCAGAAGTTACAGGAGTCACAGGTGGCTATGACTGCCCTGTGGGTGCTGACTGAAGCGGGTGCTCTACAAGAACAGTAAGTGCTGTTAACCACTGAGTTGTCTCTCCAGCCCCCGGTCTCACACTTGCTCATGGATACTCACCTCACAGGCCAAGAAATAATGGCCAGGGAGAAGCTGTAAGTCGGGTCTTCCCTTCACTGGCTCCTCAGGTTCTCTACAAACATTCAGCCATAGTTCATGAGTAGCCACTCTCCTCTCCCTCCCTCCCTTCCCTTCCTCCTTCCTAGGGAACAGGGTCTCAGTGTGAAGCTGAGGCTAGCCTCAGACTCAGGATCCTCCTGCCTCTACCTGTCTCTATTTTTACATTAAGTTGTACTTTGATATACCATATAGCTCAGTATCTGGTAATATTTACCTTTTCCCATGTCTAATGCAAATGCTTAATAAATGTCTCCTGCATTGCTCTCTTCCTGTGTGTTCATAACCAGTCTCTGGTCCTATATCAAGATCCTTGCCAGAAGTCATTGAGCCGTTTGTTTCCTCAGTGCATGAAGGAGAGTGAGGAAGTTCTGACAAAAACCAATGCCCAGTTAACATACTCATTCTTTTTCCTCTTTCAAGCCTTTTACTCATTCCTAGTTATTGTCCCTAGATGGCAGTGAGCATCCATTATGAGTCACTTAAAATAATGTGTAAACTGAGATAATCAGAATATTGACATCAACCCAAACAGGAAGGAACTTAACAACCAAATAATTGTTCTACAAGACTTGGTGTGTGCACACACGTGGACACACTCAGAGACAGAGACAGACAGAGACAGATAAACATGCACACACAGAGAGACAGACAGACAGACAGAGACACAGACAGACAGACAAACAGAAAGAGAATTCGAGGAATAAAGAGGCGATGACTTAAGGTCAGTCTATAGGAAGAGTGGCGGAATTTAGGTGTGGGACACAGTCCTGTAATTCCAGCACTCAGGAGACAGAGACGGAAGGAACACAGCAAGGTTAAAGTCAAGGTCAGCCTGGGCTACTTAGCAAGACTCTGTTAACAACTAGAAAATAACAAAAAAGCCTACAAGGATATAGGAATGGATACTGTGAGCATTTACCTGGAAGTAAAGGGCCTTCTTTACCAAATGAAAGCCTATAGTACTCTGTGGAAAAGTCGAGAGGACAATACAGAGATAAATTCTTGTTTTTGTAACAAAGTGTTCCTCATTTCAGAACCCCACCCCCCTAGAACTGGAGTTCCAGGTGGTTGTGAGCCACCCAAGGAAGGAGCTAGGAGCTGAACTCCTATCTCTGCAATAACAGCAAGCTCTCTTAACCACTGAGCCACCCCTCCAGCCCAATAATCCTTAGATTTAAGCTGCCAGCTAGACTTCATGTGTGTGGAGTTCCTCCTGTTTGTAGTCAAAATGAAAAGACTGCAAACATGCTAGTTCTAGCAACCGGCTCTGCTTAGGGGCCTTTCTTCTCTGAAAGGTCAAAGAGATCCCAGATTAAATGAGTGTTGTATGCCTTTGCTTTAGCAGGATCCCCGGGGGAAGGCATCTTTCTTGGTTTGTCTTGTGCTGGTGACCCTTTCCTGCATGTGGCAGGAACAGTGTCCTCCTATGCATGTGACATTTGTTCACTCCCTCGCTGTCAGACAACTGAAGGTAATTAATGAGCAGAGCTGCCTGTGTGCTCAGGTCTGCTGAGCTCTAGGCTACTGGCGCCACTTATCCATTATCAACTAACTACTGCATCTGTAAGACCCGGACATCAGCCCGTGCCGACATCTCCATCAATGTGATCAGCATTGGGGAGAGCTGGGAGTTCCAGTCCTGTTCATCTTTATCTCCTACATCTTCATACTCTCCACCATCCTGGGGATCCCCTCTGCCGAGGGGAGGAAGAAGGCCTTCTCCACCTGCTCTGCCCACCTCACCATGGTGATCATTTTTTATGGGACCATCCTGTTTATGTACGGGAAGCCCAAGTCCAAGGACCCACTGGGGGCAGACAAGCAGGACCTTGCAGACAAACTCATCTCCCTCTTCTATGGGGTGGTGACCCCCATGCTGAACCTCAGGACAACAGTGAGGGCCTTTATATTTAGGAAATATTTCTCCCAGTGATGGTGGCAAGGTATGCTATGACTGTCACCCACAGAACAGAAAAGATCACACCATTCTGCCATTTCAAACCGCCAAGACAGGCCAGTCAGAATTATTTCTTCACCCTTAAGTCAATGTTTAACTTTTCAAAGGTATCTTCTGAGTCTTAGATGTTTAACAACTTAATCGGGTGTCAGACTTAAAAAAAATACCCTAATTTAATTCACTAAAGATATTCTAAATCTACACTAAAGCCATTTAGACAGCAGCCATTAGAGAGATCTGTGTGGCCCCCATTGTTCTTAAGCTATAAACCTATTAGGGGGAGTGAGATGGCTCTCCTAGCCACAGGCTCATCCCTACTCACACAAGGAACGAGAAGAACCAGAGGACACAGAAATTCCCCTAGGACTCTCACCTGCCAGGTCTTATTTTCCTGAAGATCTAAGAAGAGACAGAGAGAACTCTCTACCCAGAGGTCTTCTGGGTAAAGATAGTCTAACAACTTAATGTCATTTTAACACGGCCAAACTAAGCTACTCTTTGACAATTTATGGCAGCTTATGGAACATACTAATAAATTAAGGTTAAGCCAAGTGTGGTAGTGCACACCTGTAATCCCTGTACTCTGGAGGCTGAGGCAGGAGGATTGCAATCTGGAGCCAGCCTGGGCTCATAGTGGGACTCTATCTTTTTTTTATATATATTTTATTTCTTTACATCTCAAATAAATATCTAATTATGATAATCCAGTAGAAAACTGCACAAATGATTATATTATTTTTAAAAATATGTTATTTTTTTTCTTTTTTATTACGTATTTTCTTCAATTACATTTCCACTGCTATCCCAAAAGTCCCCCCCACACACACACACACTCCCCTACCCACCCATCCCATTTTTGGCCCTGGCATTCCCCTGTACTGGGGCATATAACGTTTGCCTGACCAATGGGCCTCTCTTTCCAGTGATGGCCGACTAGGTCATCTTTTGATACATATGCAGCTAGAGTCAAGAGCTCTGGGGTACTGGTTCGTTCATAATGTTGTTCCTCCGATAGGGTTGCAGATCTCTTTAGCTCCTTGGATACTTTCTCTAGCTCCTCCATTAGGGGCCCTGTGATCTATCCAATAGTTGACTGTGAGCATCCATCCACTTCTGTGTTTGCTAGGCCCCGGCCTAGTCTCACAAGGGACAGCTATATCACCGTCCTTGCAACAAAGGCTTGCTAGTGTATGCAATGGTGTCATCGCTTGGAGGCTAATTATGGGATGGATCCCTGGATATGGCAGTCTCTAGATGGACCATCCTTTTGTCTCAGCTCCAACTTTGTCTCTGTAACTCCTTCCATGGGTGATTGTTCCAATTCTAAGAATGAGCAAAGTGTCCACACTTTGGTCTTCGTTCTTCTTCAGTTTCATATGTTTTACATATTGTACCTTATATCTCGCTATACTAAGTTTCTGGGTTAATATCCACTTATCAGTGAGTACATTTCATTTGAGTTCTTTTGTGATTGGGTTACCTCACTCAGGATGATGCCCTCCAGGTCCAACCATTTGCCTAGGAATTTCGTGAATTCATTCTTTTTAATAGCTGAGTAGTACTCCATTGTGTAAATGTATACATTTTTTGTATCCATTCCTCTGTTGAGGGACATCTGGGTTCTTTCCAGCTTCTGGCTATTATAAATAAGGCTGCTATGAACATAGTGGAGCATGTGTCCTTCTTACCGGTTGGGACATCTTCTGGATATATGCCCAGGAGAGGTATTGCGGACTCTATCTTAAAACAACAAGAGGCCGAGGTGGGCAGATCAGAGGGAAAACCAACCACCATACAAACATGAAGACTTCAATTTGGATTCCCTGGACCCCAGGACGTCAGGTGGCTGTGGTGGTCTAGGAGACAGAGGGTCCCTAGTAAATCGGTGTGCTCTAGGTTTGAGTGAGAGATCCTGACTCAAGAGGAAGATGGTGAGGAAGATGCAGGGGGAGGGGGCAGTTGAAGAAGACTCCCAGTGTCAACTTCTGGACTCACACACATGGATGCACAGATGTACACATGCACATGCATGTACACCACACACACATATACATGCAAGAAAATAAAAAGAGAATATAGAATTTGGATTTGACATTGTCTGTATTCCAATAAATACATATATTCTGAAAAAAGATTGGTGAATGAGCCAAGAGGAAGGGGGCAGAGAGAGAAAAAGGAAAAGGGACGAGGGATGGAGAGAAGGATAGAGGGAGGACAGGAGAAGGAGGGAGGAGAGAAGAATGGGTTGTGACTGAGTATGTCTGAGTGCTTTTCAGTGACACTTCTACAAGTTCTTTTTCAGAAATTCTCAGCACCTTTTGATAAGAGTCCACTGTGAATGTCCAAGAAGGTAAAAGCCGGTAACCGCCGTGGGTACCGCGATTCAGCACTACCGACACTGAAAAGCAACTTCTCACTGAGGGGCATGAGCAGTTAGCTTGATCCCTCTCGGTTCATTTCTCCACATATACCATTACCCAGTGTCATAGTTGCTGTTCTGTTACCATGATGAAACACCACAACCAAGGCAACTTATAAAAGGAAGCGTTTAATTGGAGGTTTGCTTACAGTTTCAGAGAGTGAGTCCATGAGTGTCATGGCAGGGAGTGTGGCAGCAGGCAGACATGGTGCTGGAGTAGTAGCTGAGAGCTTAGGTCCTGATCCACAGGCAGCAGGAAGCCCAGAGCAAGGGTGGCAGGCTTTCTGAAACCTCAAAGCTCAAAACTCAGATATCGGTGACACACCTCCTCCAACAAGGACACACCTCCTAATCCTTCCCAAACAGTTCCACTAACTGGGGACCAAACCTATGGTCCTATGGAGGCCACAGTCGTTGGAATCACCCGCACCTAGGCTACTATAAGTAGCTACATAAGTCGATCAGCTACTATAAACAAGTGCTTGGCAGATAGCACAGCAGAACCAGGGATGCTACCAATGATGTAATTGTATTGCTGCTAAGTGCCTCATGATCTGCAAAAGGGAGTGAGAATAGTCCCTGCCTATAACAGTAGACACAAGATGGATAAGAGGGTCTGAGATGCTGATGGGGGATATGTTAAATTCTGAGAATATCAGAAGAAGACACACACAAAGAGAAAATTTAGAAAGTAAATCCAGTTGTAAGAATATATATTAAAATTTTTATTAAAATTATATTTAAATCCTCTGAAGTGTTGTAAGAATGAATTGCCTACAATAAGCATATGTACACACACACACACACACACAGAGTTTAGAGATAGGACTCATTGTAACCCAAAACTAGTTAAGGATACTTCAAAGCCCTGATCCTTCTGCTGACACCCCCAGAGTGTTATTATTATGGACATGTAACACCCGGGTCAGTTTTAGAATGTTCTCCCTCTCCCTCTCCCTCTCCCTCTCTCTCTTTCTCTCTCTCTCTCTCTCTTCCCCTTCCCTCCCTCCCTTCCTCCCTTCCTTCCACCTTAAGGTGGGTCTCACTATGTAGCCCTGGATATTCTAGAATGTAAACCAGTCTAGCTTTGAACTCACAGAGATTTGCCTGCCTCTGCCTCCAGAGTTCTGGGATTGCCTGGGCTAGGATACATGCTTTTAAAGTAGAACTTCATTTTCTTAACATTAGTTTATTAAGCTCTGAGTTGTAGAGTCAGCCTATTAAACAATGTACCACAGCGAATGCACAAGCCTGACATCTAGTGGCCATTCCAGCCAAATTCAGGCATTTACAGAGTCCTGGCGTGAAATTCAGCAGAGGTTCATGTATGTAACTAACTCATTAGAACTCTGTCCAACGGCCCTGACCTGCTCAGCCTGCATCGCTTCACACCTCCAGCGAAGGGCAACTCAGTGTTTCTAAATTATAGCTGCTTCATTCACGCCACCCAGCAAATCTTCCTGGAGTTGTAAAGATGTGCTCTCCGGTAGCTCCAGCTTCCAGTCCTCGGTCAGCTTTGTGCCTCTACACAGTAAACTCCGGATCTCTTTCCTTCTGCGTATGAAGGCAGTCCCGCTGATTGTAAGTCTCTCCCTCTAGAGCCCCAGCACCTCCATTCGTGCTAAAATCTCCTGGTATCTGCTTAATGCCAGATGATAAACAGGACACACCAAAACCAACAAAAATACCTCCAATCAGGGTCAGTGGGTTTGTTTGTGTTGTTTTCTCGAGGTGTTTCCTTGTTTTGTTTTGTTTTGTTTTTTTCCTAGAAGCCAGTCTCCAGAGAAATGTTTTATGAACAATTCCAAATTTAAAGTTTCTCTCCTTTGGTTGAAACATGCAGTGCAGGGGCTGGGGACAGAATTTGGGGGGGGGGAGGGTTGGGGAGGCTCTCTGCTCAGCTGAGCCTTCACGCTCACCCCAGGTCTCTGTTTTACTACCAACCTCTAGTTAGATACAAGTAACCACTGCAAAGGAAAAAAATGAGAAGTTTTGTAAAAATAGCTGAGACATAAAATAGAAACTTTGGGAGAACATAGTCTAGCGATAAGAACAGGTCGAGTTAGTCAATGAAGACATATGCCCTAAAACTCAAATTAACTGAGGAGAAATTGAAAGATTTTCCGAGTTCCCCATCTCAAGATGTTCTAACTTCAGATGTTTCTACAGATTAACATCAACGGGGGAGGGGGGCATTCAGGGAGCAAAAAGCTT